>NC_084803.1:6666237-6827921 GCF_963583255.1 Pyrus communis
CTACTGTCACATGCCAAGAAAAACTATACATACACATGGTTTTTTATTGAATGATAATTACTAAGCAGCATCTTTGCTTTGCCACTCAAAAGTTCAAACCCTAGCTAGCTATACCTCTATATATAGTTCAATATTATTCTGCAAAATGCATATCAACGTAACGTAGTACACTGGTCCAGGGTTTTGATTCCTGCAGGGCCCACCACCTACTTCGTTTACGTCCCTCCAAATGGAAACCTTTACGACCAAATAACAAGAGATTATTGACATGTAAATGCAAAAGCAGACGACACTGGAGAAAAGAAAGGTAGAGAGCGAAGATGCCATGAGAATAATTGGCTCTGCTGCTCCTGCTCAAGATATGAAGGCTTCACAGTGCTTTTTTCCGCATCACTAGGAAGATGATTCTCAGAAGTGCTCATATAGATAACAACTTTTATAATATGAATACACTATTACTGTAACGTTCCGTATTAATAATAAAATTGTATGTATGAGTTTTTCTTCATACATAGCGTATACCATTAATACGGAACATTACAATAAAAGTGTAAATGTACCATGTAAGTTGCTCTCGGTAAAAACTCTTTAATTTACCCTAAACTGCAAAATGTTTTACCAGGAAATCAGAAATGTTCTTGGTGCGACAACTGTGAAGTCCCTACGTGTAATTAACTATTTTGCGGAGTTGATAGGGATTGGGCAACCCACTCACAAAGTGGGATTAGCATTTCATGAGTATTCCTTCTGACTACCTCCCCCTAGCTACCTCCACTTTTAAGAAGTTATTTGGAGCTTCCTTGGTTACAACCCTCCCCTGGAAATTCACATGAAGTTGAAATGAGTACGGTTAGCAAACACTAAATTTATTCATCAAATGATGTTTTTGGTCGATTCAAACTTAAGTTATTAAGACTTATTAGTGTTCCTAACCTTTAATAAACTGATGTTTTCAAAACTTTATTTGTATCAAATGAATAATATACTGAACACGTATACTAGCATATTATTTAGTGAGCATAGCTAATGACTAACATTATCGTGATTCAAAATTTTGTATAAAACTAATAGATTTTGAGCTTAATCATTGGTTATTATAATTTTTCTGTGGTTGTCTGGTTGGAAACTTATGTTCCAATGAAGACTTAGTGACCCTCTTCCTAGGACACGTGAAGAGTAAGATGTAGCAAATTCCAAATTGGGGTCCTCTTTTGAAGACTTAGTGACCCTCTTGAAGTTGACTTTCTAATAGGATCTTGATCTAATTGAGAATTTTACACAACTGCCATGATTACATACCATATTCAGCACTAACCTACACTAAGGGGAATAGAGGATAATTAATCTGAAACGCACTGTGTTGAAAAAGAGGGTCATAACCACTAAGGTAATCCACCACTTGCTAAAACTATATTAAAATTATTTTTTTAAAAAGTAAAAACGATATATTCAGCGCTAATCTACACTAAAGGAAAGGAAGGAGAATTAATTAGGAACGCATTGCGTTGAAGAAGAAGCTCCTAATCACCAAGACAATCGACCACTTGTTAATAATTATGTTCTTAAATCCTAATCATATAGTGCATATAGATGTTGAAACATGTTAGATTTCACTTTCAAAAGATCACTTGATTAAACCATTGCTACTTTTTTATCTAGGAGCCAAAAGAGGACAAGAAAATGAATGGATTGGTCCCGAAGCATCTCCCTATCTATATGCTATTATATGGGTTATGGAAAACATTGCACACCATGAAAATTGAATGTAGCTAGAGAGATGAACAATTCAATCATGGGACATGAAAGGAGATGTACAGATGATAAGAAGTTGGGCAAATATTTGATGGGATCACATGGATGAATGTGAGACACCAGTGAAAGATGTCCTTAGCCTAATGTAGGTAGCAAACCACACTTGGTGGTGGGAAAGTGTACAATTGTAAAACATTAGATTTTTGTATTTGGAAAAGGCCTAAGCTCATGAAAAGTTTCCAACTATTAGGGTACAAAGATTAGAGCACACAAGGGCATACACCTAACCCTAGCAAGTTAGTGGTGGAGGGTTTTTGGCATGTGAAGTTGTCACAAGTGCAGAGAAAGTTGTACACAAAACACAAGGCTGGCTACATCGAAAGATTTAGGACCATTGCCTGTGAACCGACCTTTTTGTTATCTTGTAAGAATCTAATCCTACCCAAAAAATGGTGGGGAGAGAGAGAGAGAGAGAGAGAGAGAGAGAGAGAGAGAGAGGGAAGGTGGGGGGAAAGTCATGAAATCCATGATTTGCTTGGGGAGAGTCCACAAAAGAAACCCACTAAAGAGATAAAAAGTAGAGGATTTGTTTAGGCTTTTAGCTCTTGGAGCTTTTCTCTCTCTCTCCATAGTGGAATGGTGATTGTGAATAAGATGGTTTTGAGGTCCCAACTTTGCAGCAGCAGCATCGTCTGCATAATTATAATCTCCTGCAACTAAACCTATACAAAGTGGGAAAAAGACCCACGAGCCTTCTGTTTTCTTTGCATGTGAAAGCCACTAGTGTATACATATTCATATATATATATATATATATATATATATATATATATATATATATATAATTGTGTGTGTGTGCATATGTATATATACATAAAGAGGGGTGTCTGTTATTTCCCTCAAGAGTCGTTTAATTTATTTCCTCCAATCTTATTTGATACTTGTATAAATAGCAATTGCATTTGCCTTTGCCTTCCTCATCCTTCCTATTTTCTTGCCCACCGCCCATTTCTTTTGTACCTATAATTTTTGGTATTTTTTGGAACTTTCTTCCTTAAATCTTTTGTAGCATGCATGCTGATGTTATGGTGCTCCATCTGTTCGAATTTCGGAATTTCCTTCACAATTAGCGGTGGACCAGACCAAATAGTGATGCACTTGACCATCTCAGGTCAAAATTTGTACGCGAGGGGCATTTTTTGTGTACGTTGATGTCAAAAGATGATACCCAATTTAACCCAATAAGAGTTTTATAACTTTTTTTGTTTGTGACCTAGTTTTGTTTTTGTTTGATGATTTGTGACCAAGTTAGAATATGGCGTATTAGTTTGAAATTGTAGGAAATCAGAATTTGAGTGACTCGTTGCATGTAAGAAGTCAAACAGTGTTAAAAAATGTAAGTAATCATTCTTCCTTACAGACTTCAGAGTTTGAGCGACTCATTACATGTAAGGAGTCAAACAATGTTAAAAAGGAAAACGCCGCCAAGCTATGTTATATGAGTTAATCTAACCCGAAAAAAAAGGGGGAAATTTTGGTTATGCAAAGATTTTGAATAAAAATTGAGCTTACAACACCAAACCATTTCTTAAATTCATATATTTCCACGAGGCAGTTGGGGGCTCAGAAAAATGTTGGCAATTTCAAATTGCAAGACTAGCTGTCGGTTATTGACTTGTTGCCCGAGTAAGAGTTGAACAAAACCAAAGCAAATACTAAAGGTAACATGATTCACCATTTGAGCCCCAAAGGCTACTTCCAGTATAATGATTAATTCTGTCAAACCATCCACGAAATACAGAATATAGATACTAGGATTAGCAAAATGGGAATTCCGGAGGAAAAAATTTAAAAAATTACGCGTCAACCCCTCGAGGATTTACAATTGTGTAGCAAGGAAAAGAATTTCAGCGACAATGGACTCAAAATATCGGGATCATAAACAGTGATCCGGACTCCATCGAGTTTTCCTTCAGGCAGTGAAGCATCTCCGCCATCAGTTTTGCCGCCCGAATGCCAAAATCAACTTTCAACCATTGGTTCGGGGTTGGATGATGGTTCTGTGAATAGGAGAGATCTGTTGGATTGACGTACAGAATTGAATAGAATGTCCTTGATAACCTGAGCAAAAAGACATAAGAGCAACTCTGTTAATTAAGGACAAAATGAACGCTACCCACTGCACAAAGCAAACAGAGGATATATGAAGATTGGCACGGCCAGGGGTTACCTGTGACATCAGACCATGCACCTGCTCGACAGTTATCTTTGCGCTGTCACGAGTAATTTTGGCAAGTTGGATTCTTCCTGCAAATTCATGAAGCCATTCAAATTCAATTACCGGCTACATAGGTAATCTGCAACTCGAATGGTGGTTAAACAGTAACAAGATTCTCATTATGTAACATTCTTCTCTCAATCCCAAATCTGTCCTGCACAGGAATGAAGTCACCCAGGCATGCATTGTTACATTATCTGGATCCAAAAGGCCTCTATATGGGGGCAAGCGGGACCCACATAAAGAGGATAGCAGAAGAACTATGGATGCTATAATTCTAAACAGTTGAATTTGTTGAACAAAAAAGTTTTCCTTTTTAGTGAGTGGGAAGCAAACAGAAATCCATGGCTGCTAAGTTTTAAAACAGAAATCAATGTTGCAGAGAAGATTCAAAAGAGCTGTATTTCTGTTTCCTGGTTTCTTTTTGAAATATAATAAATAAATAAAACTTACTAAACGGGATAATGACATCATGTTCGCACATCACATTTGCATGTACATCTACAAGCATAGTCATATAAAATGATGCAAATAGTAAAGGTGTGTATTTGTATGGACTACATGAATATAAGGAGTGGCGCTGAATCCAGACCATCTTCCTTCCCTAACCTTCTAAGTAAGAGTGTGTGTGCGCGTGTGAGTAACAGTTATAGCTGTATCGGTCAAAATCCATATAAAAGACGGTTCTTCTAAATCAAATGAGCGAGATACAAGGAAATGGGAAGAGATAGTTACCTCTCTCTTTCTTTGTGGGGGTGTAATTAATGGCCCTAAGCGAGAATGAGCCAAATGATTCTCTGCTTGCTCTAGCTTTTCAGCTGGCATGATGCAAAGGACACAACTTAATATTCAGTAAATAATCTATCAAACATGTATGGAAAATACTTGAATAGGTAATCTGAGACGGGTAAGAAAGTACCTAGATCAGAAATTTGTCCAGCGACATAGTCTCCATTACCCAATAAAGGTGAGGAAGAAAGAGTATTCACCCAATACTTGTTCCAAAGCAGGTCCAAGAGGTGGGTGTCAAGAGAAGACTTGAAATAAGTGATATCCAGAGAATAATACAAATTAAGTTTTAGACCCACTACAAACCAAAGTTCCGCATAAGAACTGTAGAATAATAACATTATAACCTGTTTACAGTGAACACCAAAGTCCTCAATTTTGTTCAGTGGAATGGTCTGATACTCAGACGGGTTCATCTGGAGGGATATATCCTTTTGGGTATGTCCTGAATGCACCAATGTCAACCTTTCCAGCAGACACTGTCCGAGTTGGATCAATAACAACGGCCAAAAAGGGCTCCTGATATTGCTGGCTCAGCATCTGTGTTGAAACATCAATACCCGAAAGCCAGCATCCATAACCCGGATGAGAATGGTACCACCCAACCACATTCTCCAACCGCCCTGCCTACACAATAAAACGCTCAGCAAGCCAGCCCTAGAATTTAGGGTTTTAGAGTGGCACTAGGGTTTTTCGATACCACATTGAACAATTTCCACCAAAGCAGCAATTCAATGACGCAATAGCCCAACAAAAACAGCAACTAGGGTTTCTGAAAGCCCAAAAGTTCAAGCTCTAAACATTGAAAAATACTAATAAATTCGAAAAAATAATCTAAAAAAATCACAGACCTGCTTGTTGGTCTGGGAGAACTCCACCATATACTCATACGCATCGGCCTGAGCATTAACCCTAGTCTCAGTCCCTTCAACCGGCAAAGCAAAAGCATCCATGACGATAATGGCGTCGCCGTCGGTCTTGCCCTGCATGAGGCCCATGACCTCGATGGTCCCGCCAGAACGGGCGTGCACCACCATCTTCAAGAGCGCAAGGGCGGAGATCTTAACGCGCTTGAAGTAGTGGGGGTCGTTGGCCCAGGGCTTCTCCTGTTGGAACTTGGCCTGCGCTGCCTCGTCGTAGTAGAATACGGCGTCGGCCGTCGTGTCCACCTTCGGCTTCGCAACGCTCGGCGGCGTGTCCATGGGGTTTATGTTGTTCTCGAGCTCCCATGTCTGCTGGGCTAATTGCGCATCCACGGTGTTTGTGAAAATGTATCTGAGAGACTCTACCGCGTTTCTCTCTTTGATCTTTGATGTGTATACGACAGTGACTCTGTAATTTTTTGGGCAAGTTTGAAGGGTTTAAATTTTTTTGTTTTTTTTTTAACAAAAGGGTTCAAATTGCTAAAGAGAAATACGTCACGTCCTTTAGTTGAGATAATATTTTTTGTATTTGTTAAAAAAAAAAAAAATTGTTAAAGAGAAGGGATCGGTGGAATCGAATCCGCATCATAAAGTGATTTATTAGACCACTTTCAAACTATTTGTGATAAAAATATATATATATATATATATATATATATATATTACTTCTAAAGAATGATATGTTACTTTAAAAGTTTATACTAATTTACAAAGTAGAGATTTGGACTTGGGTGTTCAAGGAGTTGCACTTCCGTTCCAACCAATGCAGCTACGCCTATGTTTGTTGGAGCAAACGATTGTTATGAGTTGTTTTGTTTATTACAATTCAATGTAGAATACTAGCCTAGAACTTTTAATTAATTCTTTGCACTTGCAATCGCCTTTTTGGTTAACAAAGGGGCTCAAAGCCAATTAGTGTAAATCATACGAACGTCGAGAGGTCCCAGCAGTTTCAGACACTTAACAATTGCCTACAAGGAGGATGATGCTCGGAAGAGATCCAACCGAGATCGAACAATAAGCTCGAATTAGTCAGTTCATAAACAGGAAAATCATTACAATTGCAAGGTTCAGCCGACATGAAAAAATTAGGAGAGCTGTTACAACACATTTTGCATACTCAAACAGGTGGTTTTCACACTTACAATCAACCAGGAACACTCTAACTCTTAAGTCTAGCTAAACGTGGGCTAAAACCCGTGGCGTGATTCCTACCCTATTGACCTGGAACCCGAACAAAACGAAACACACTTGCAAAATTACATGGGTTAGTACAAAATAAATTACACTGTAAGGTACAGAAGCCACAATTCAGTGTTATTTGCCCCGCGACCGGCCTCTCCTGTTGTATCTGGTCAGTCTCTTTCCCTTCTGCTTCTCCACAACAGCATCAGTCTTGGCTACCGGGCTTGGCTGGGTCAGCTCCTGTGATAAGTCATCGGGCATGCTATAGCTGTTTTGGGAGCCACTGGCAACAAAATCATTGTCCTTTGTGACATCGATATAATTTTCAATCAGTTCATGGACCTCAACAGTAGCTTCATTCAAATACGCGCCATCGTTTTCCTTTGTGCCACCAATATCATTTTCGTTTTTGTTGGTGACCTCGACAGTAGGTTCATTCAAAAACTCACGGATGTCATCTAAAGTGAGATCTGTAGCAGCGATCTCATGACTTGAGCTGACTGGATTACTTTCCCCGTTGAGCACGGAGTTTTCTGCTGTATTCAACTGTGCAGACAAACTGAAACAAGGAAAAGCCAATGCAATAAGATTACACAGATAATGCAGCACCAAAACAATGACGTCAACGACTGCTTACCCAGCTACTGAAGAAGGGAAACCATTTGCGGTATAAGCACTTCTTGATGCAGTCACTTCTGTCATCGAGCATGTTGCATTGTGTAATTTTGAATCTGGAACTGAAAAGTAAATTGAATATAAATACAAACGCCTGATGCACAACCAAATGCCTAGTCAAATATCAACTACTATTTAACAACCGAAGTTCAAAGATTTATGAATGCCAACTTTCAGACAGGATAAATTATTCAGTACAAAATAGAACTACGTCACCCAAGCTACATACATAGTCCTCCATCCCAATAAAACAATGACAATCTGGAATTATATTACTTGCTGACACAAAATGGTGAGAATATCATGCATGGCACGTCAAGTAAAATAGTTTTAGGTAATAGCTCATATTATTCCTTTGGAAATGAAGACCGTTTGGTATTGTTGTGCTTTGAAAAAAAAACTGCTTCTGCTGTGCTGTGAGAATAAGCTCATTTTTGTAGCTTCACGTTTTCAGCTTTTTTCCATCCAAAACTGTGAAAATAAGCTGTTTTTAAGTGTTTACCAAACACCTTTTTGAGCTCAGTTTTTTTTGTAGTCACTTTTTATAAAAGCACCTCAGTACCAAACCAGTACTTTAACTTGTCCTCCCATAGTATCAAGTTTTTTGAATAAGTCCTACTTGAATAAAGTGTTTACATTCTGATTTTAAAGCACATATTTAGCGATGATATACCACCGAACAGTAAATACACAGTTCACGCTAGTTATTTAGCCAGACAAACGAAATTCCTTTGCAGCATAACATATTAATACAATACATGTGAATGCCCAAATGGCCAGCACAGCATGAAACGTATAACCTGTACAATAACAACACAAATGTGTCTAGTGCTTAGATAACCCAAACAACTACAGGGTCGAAAAAGTTCACCTTGTATGGTTCCTCCGACCACTGGATTTTGTTGTTCAGACCAACTTGTGTCCTTGTGTCCATCAAAATCACCACCACCAGCATCACTGTGACGGATAAGGGGATTTGAATATTATAAGCCAAAACAACTATCGGCCTTATCGGGTACAAAAAGGCAAAATAAAAGAGGAGGGGGCCCCAGGGAAAGATCAAAATAACCAACCCAAACTAGTCACAGTACAGAATGGGAGTTAGGCACAGCTTGGCCCTTGTATGAGACATGCTCAATAATAGTAGTTACTGAGTTACTACAAATATATGTGGACACTAGAAAATGAAATATCAACTATTACTTGCTCATTTTTAAGTTTTATTTAGAACTGCTCCTCAAACACAGAAGTCGTGTTATTTGGAGACAGAGTAGATGTTACCCGATAAGTATTGCCATGTCTTATCATGTTTTGTTCAGATGACACCTTTAATTAAACTACAAGTTGACATGCATAACCAACAACTTTAGGTTAACTACAAGCTTATGTTTAAAATGGAACCTGTATTCTAATAACGATTTTTGTATGCATTAAATGATTTGTGAAGAAGTTATAAGAATTAGTTGACGGAAGTTTTACTTGGCTAATTAAGCTACAATTGTGTGAAGAAGCTAACCATGGAGCAGTCTTGATATATTCAGATGCCTCGAGTCGTTGTCCAGAGCTAAACATCTCCTCTAAGGCATTCTGAGTACCTATTCGATGGATAAACTTAGTGAGTAAAAGATGAATTAGATGGTATAAAATACCCATACATATGCAGTAATATGCACAATAAGCATGATCGTTATCCATCGGAAGAAGATAAAAGTGAAAATTACAAGAAGCATCACCCTTGCCATCCATAGAAGCGGCATCTGAATCCTTCACAAAAAGAAAAGAGAAGGTTATAAAAAGATATCTACTAGCTCAATCTTCATCAGACTTAAATTGAGTTTAAAGAAAATTAAACAAACCATATGTTAGTAGTCAAATTGCAACAAAATGATATATATGCATAAACAGTTCTGGTGAATTTCTTCAGAACTGATAATTACCGGAAGTGGCAAATCTTCTTTCTGCAATCCATACTGTGTCTTCTCCGAAACTGAAAGAGCAGAAGATGAGTTCTGCATTTTAGATTTCCAATCATTTAATTTCCTTATACTCTAAAAATTAAAGGGGATGTTATTGGCTCTCCAAAATGGTCACCTTGCACTACTTTTTTGTTCATTTTTCTCTAAACTCATTTTGGTTAAAGTGTATTTGGAAATTGTTAAGACAACTTTTTTATTGGTTGACCTAAGAGAATGAGAACCCCTAGTGTCTTCGCCAAAAATGAAACAGAGGTCCCACATGTTAGATTCCTAAATGTTAATTTCCTTATATTCGAAAAGTTACAGGAGAGTGTTATTGGCACTCCAAAATATTCATTTTGCACAACTGTTCTCCACAATTTTTCTCCTTTCTTGATAATATCAGTTTCATAGAAGTGTTACTAATAATTGTATCAATAAATTTTGAGATTAAAATAATTAAAGAACATATAAGGGAGAAGCGTATGAAGACTATTTTGGAAAGCCAATAAAGGCTCCCATAAACTATAGAATGATGCAATTTATTCATCTACTGAGGACAAGATTATTGGACTAAACCAACAAATTTACTTTATGCCAGTAAAGAAAAGATACCGTCAGAGCCATTGGATGCAGTTATTCCTAAGGACAAGTTCAAATTCGAACCTACGGCATTTTTACAAATGTGAAGTTCATCTCCCACATCATCTTCTCGTTGGCCACCTGGCAAAGAGCCCAAGACACTTCTTTTTTCTAAAGCAGATGCGGACCAATCAATTCTGGTAGAAGGTAGGGACCTCAGCAATTCTTCAGTTGCCTTAGATCGCACTCTTCGTATTTCCTCCTGAATATTCCACGACCCACTAGCCGGGGCGTCCCTTTTCAGCTGTGCATTAAAATCAATTAGCACAATCATATCAATAACCAGAGGCATTCCCTAATTTCTGTTTCACTCACTTAAAGTTCAACATGTGAGGTTCAACATCAACATCCAAGGTTTTACTTATTTAAGTTGCATTTTTCTTAATAAATGGCCACTACACATTTACGGGTCAGGATCGTTCACATGCAAATCCTATAGCTCCCTATTGTACAACATGGAACTGTTCAACATTTTCCACCCTACTCAGATTTGGAAATCAAAAGCCCCTCCAAAAGTCAAAGTGCTTGCGTGGTTAGTGGCTATTGGGAAGGTCAACACCTGTGAACAAGTTCAAAAGCGAAGGCATTTCATTTGCATTTCTCCTCAGCGGTGCAGTTTGTTAAATCAGAGGAGAAGAGTGTTAATCATGTTTTTCTCCAATGTTCTCACTCGATACAGCTGTGGTGGAAATTGTTCAAGGAAGTTAGAGCAAGAGGGTTATTCCAAGGGGATGTTTTGAGCTTCTAAACACCAAGTTCGAGGCTTTTAGGAAAAGGGAAGACCGCTAAAGCTTTGTGGAGCTGTTTGGCGTTGGCAGTTTTTTGGAACATTTGGTTGGAGAGAGAGTAATAGAAGAATTTTTAAGGATTATAAGGGAGTGGAAGTAGAGGAACTATGGGGTAGAGTTAGATACTGGGCATCAGTTTCAAATGATTTCAGGGATTATTCTCTTTCTTATATAGTGATGGATGTGTTAGCAGCCGTAAAATGAATTTGGTTCAGCTTAGTTAGTAGTAAAGTGGTCCTACTTGAAAGGTCTTAGCTAGTTTTTTTAGTTGGTGGATTTCTTATCACTTGTTGTAATTCCTTCTATTGTTTTAGTAAAATTCTGTAGTTTCTTAAAAAAATAAATGAGAAAAAAATTCTGTCATGCTTCAACATGTTCCCAGATTTGAGTGACAATGCCGTCATTGGACCCAACCAGTTGTCTTGACATGTGGATACCCACTCTACTCCATCTTTCAAGGTTAATGTTTGGCTTGTTTGCCAAAATATTAAATCACTAATTTTTTCAAGGGTTTCTCTGCATTTTACAACTTTACAAGCTATCCTTAATTACAAAACAAGTTATTTTAACTTTTTCAATAATGTTCCGAGTCTAGAATCTAAATCCTACCTGTCACAAACCCAAAAGCGAAACAGATATGCCGAGAAAATTTCCAAATGGTACCTTGGATGTAGGCGCAGAATTGCCACCAGTTGAATACGGGGTTTCTTCGTCGAAATGTTGCATCCCTATTGATGACGGAGATCTCAGTTCTCCATGCTTAATAGAAGGAGATGCCCATGAAGGACGTGCCCGCATATACACTTTGGCCACATCCACTGGTGAACCACCTTTGTGTTCACCACCCTGCACCAACAGAAACAAATTGAAAATGTGAACAAGGTAGTATTATCCTTTTCTTTCTTAGAAAACATACTGGTATACTGAAAGTACTAAATTGTAATACATCAGACTTTGGTATCTCAACAAATTGCTAACATAAGCTCAAGGAGAAGGTATATCATATATCTTCGGTGTAGTTTTCTTTCATCAAAAGATTAGAAAGCTTACAATTTCTTATTTGACATAAAACGACAACTTATAGAAGATTTCATCCCAAAAACAAAATGCCAGACATGAGGAAGAGACTCATGACAACCATGATATAATACCAGAGGAAGGAGCACTGATAGCCATGATTTAATACCAGAGGAAGGAGCACTAACTTGAGGAAACATGAGAGAGCTCAAGGTGTGGGTCCCATGATCCAAAACTGGCTTTGAAGTTGATCCCAATCTCTTCTCGCTCAACCATTTTTTTGCCTCCATAGCAGGAGGCTCTACATCTGCAATGCAATTAACACCAAAATTCAAATGTCAAAAATTGCTAAAATTTCTAGACCTGTAACTGTAACCACTTTCACTGGCAACTGTTTTGTTAGGTGTCTCACCTGGTCTCGTATTCTCTGCATCTTCAGCATTTGTAAAACCTACGACTCTTGATTTAATAATCTTTATTAATCTATCACATTCTTCCCTGGTCAAAGGCAACATTGAAGTCAAATAACTGATTAATAAGAATAAAGAATAATCAGCAGAAAGGTTGCATGATACACAACATTTTATGGAAACCTCTCTTGTACACAGATTTCAAACCAAAACAGTACATTACTCCTACAAACATTATAGGTAAGGTGCTTAAATTGATGACAAGGTCAATGACTCAATGCAAGTCCTACACTTAAAGTGTGAACAACCACAGCTAAGCATAAATCCTTAAGAAAATATTCTAGACATCAAGGTTCAATAACCTGAGATTCATTGAAGTAGAATAAGAACTTATAGAGCTCAATGCAGTAAATAAATTAGGATATTATAAAGACACAAACAAATGTCTAACAAACATTACAAGTCTAGTATAAGAAGTGGAAGAAGAATGAAGCGAGCAATAACCAAGGAAAATCCAAATGTGAAATATAAAAGTATAACGTTTCATCTTGAATATCAAGGAGCTGCAGCATTACCTCGAGAAGGTCTCCCGGATAAGCAGTTGTTCAATTACATGCTTGTTGTCGCTCTTCCCTAGTGTTGATGGGGGCTCCTTTCCAAGGAACTTGATCTCTTCTGATGTCCCATTCCTCTAATTCAACAACAAAAATCAATATTGCGTGTCTAATACAACAAAATGAAACTCCCAAATCTAAGAAAAAGCGGTTTAACTACAGGTACTTTGTTACAGTTCATAGTCCCAGGACAGCCCTGAAATTTATCCCTCTCAAAATTCTTGGTAGGCCCATATCATTATCATACCCTTTTCTTACACAACTAAAGTGCTTACCACAATCTTTTCCATAACTTTAATTAACCTATTGGAAGCATCCTTAAAGTTCCGCCTGCACTGCTATAAGAAATTACCACAACCACCTTTATATTCTTTATCTGCCCCACAACCCTAAACTTTTGCACCCCAAGTATCCAAATCCTAAACCAATTTTCTACAACCTCTGTTTTGAATAATTCATGATCTAGTCACCTAGATCCCACTAAACGAGTGAAAGTACACTAATTCCCAAGTACTCAATTCGCATGCTTCCTAAATTCATGCATTTATCCATGGGCATGAATTTACTGTTTAAAACATCTAGTACAACCGTACAAGTTCTTTCAAGTGCTGAAAAGAATTGCACAATTATAAGCATAATGATGCCTTCAACACAACAGAACAATACAACATGTAGAACCATTACCTTATTCAATCCATCATCTTCCTTAGTTGAGATATCTTCATCATCATCATCAGCCCCATCCTCTGAAAATAGACAAGAACTCTTGTAAAAGGCCACGAAACCAACAGTCCAGCATTCTTTTTTCTTCAATAAAGCACAAAAAACAGTCCAGCATTCTTTTTTCTTCAATAAAGCACAAAACTTCCATACACTTCATATATAAAATAAACCGAAATCTGCAAAAACTTTGCTATGTACAAATTATAATGATTATGAATTCGAAAAAAAAATTGCCACTGTATTTTAATGTGCTCCAAAATTCGAAGCACGTAGCACACAATTGGAGCAGTAAACAATCTCTAATTTTCTTAGCACCAAAACCTAATACACCTACACCTGCCACATTGTAACTATCGGAACTGAGTACACTATCGATTTCAGACATTCCTACTCTGAAATTACGAAAACATAAACAAATTAAGCTTCATGCAATCACTGTAAACACATACAAATGCAAAATTAGATTACCTGAGGAGGAAGAAGAAGATGAGGAAGAGTCAGGACCAAAGACGGAGGAAATAATCTTCCCGGCACCGCTGGCAATCTTACGAGTAGGCGAGTAGATGAGCCTGGAGAACCAATTAGGGTTTTCGGGTGGTGCGGGATTGACCAACCTAGGGCGGTCGTAGGGAGTCCTGGCACCGGCGGACCGTCGAGGACGGACAATTTTCCCGCCAGATCGGGAGTCTAGGGCTCGGCGAGATCTGGAAGTGGTAGCGGTGGCGTCCATTGTCGCTCTCTGATGTGCGGGGAGGCAAAAAGGGAGGGAATGGAAAATAGATAGAAGTCCGTTGTGACTTGTGAGGTTAAAAATGGGAGTTGGGAGTTTGTGTGCGTTTTTGGCAAAATCCCTGTCTCTTCAGAAAATTCTATTCGTTGAGGTTTGTGACCGTTGTTACTATTTTTTTATTCGGACCTACTTTTTTTATTCTTTTGGATTTTCAATTTCGAACCCTTTACTTGAGGTAATTGTTGGTGTACTCAACCAATCAACCAATTAACCAATCAGAACCGTTTATTTTTTTACTTTGTTTGCTCATTCATATATCTCAAATAAATCATTTGTCTTTAAGCAAAAGAATAGTATTAGCGGATTAGTTAGTTATTATTATTATTATTATTATATTTTTTTAAAAATGAGGATAATTGGTGACAAACTATAATTATCCATTCATTTCGGAGGGTGAGAAGATTCACAGAGGCATTTCAACTTTTTCCTGCCCACAAATCTAGCTTCCACATCAGCAGCGTGTTTCGAATCCAATACCTTCATGTTTTTAGTTTTTAGTTATTATAGGAGATTGATATTTGAATAATAAAAGACTTGTGTTTTAGCACCAATACACCACTTTCTAGCATTGTGGTAAAACATCATCGGCATATAATAACAATTGAGGTGGATAAGGAGGGAGGTATACCTCAATAATGATTATGGCATGTATATGGTCAAGATTTATTAATCATAATTGACGTGGATAAGGGGGTGTACCTAGGTGTTGTTCTTCGATTTTTGAAAGATATGTGTTTATTAATTAACTCAAATTATAATATGTACTATAGGTACTATAGTCTAATAGAATATATCAACCATATCAGTTTTTTTTATCTATTTATTAAAATTCAAACTTGACTGTAAAAAAAAAGTATATTAGTCTAGCACTTTAACTTTATTTTTTTTATAAAAACAGCCTAACACTTTAACTAAGACCACATTAGCATATGCCTACCTATTTTGTATGTATGAACATTTTATATTTTTGTGGTGAGAGTCGGAGGCCTTTGTCTTTTTTTTTTCTTTTCGTGTGTGTATTTTTTTAATATTAAATATATATTAACATCAAAAGCTTGAGTGGCTAATGTTATTAAAAATAATAAAATTTAGATTTATGAAATTACATTATTATCTATCATTTTTTTTGTGTGATAAAAAATTAAATAACAAAAATTATATTAATATGTAGTTTAGATATATTATAACACTTTGATGGGTTTCAGTTTTTTTATTGGTTTCGGATAAGTTTTTAAAATGTTAGGATAAGTTTTTAAAAGGTAACATTTTTTCCATCAATAAAAGGGTGAAAAAATTAAATTAAAAATAAAAGTTATACTAGTGATTCTTCAAGAAAATTACGATTTTGCCTAAAGATTCGCTCCCTGGATCCCATTCGTTTCGCTCTCTTCTCCTGATCTGTCTCCCGTCCGTTTCGCTCTCTCCCTCTCTCTCCATCCATTCGCATTTGTCGTCCCCTCTCTCTCTCTGAATTTTGGGTTTTGGATTCTCTAGCTTTCTGGGGAAATTTATCTTTCCCTCAATGAATCCGCAAAATTCCCAGTCGCCTCCACTTCTCCATTGACCCCTTCTTCCATTCAATTCCCGATCAATCTAGAACATCCTCTTCGATTCGACTCGGGGATGACGCGGGATGCTTTGCTTCAATCGCCACCTCTAACCCGGCCTCCACCTCGCGAGAGGCGCAGGGTCGGCGAGGTAGCAGGCGGCGCCGCGGCTGAGTGTGCGGCGGTGTGCTGCTGTTGCCCATGCAGCGTCATGAATTTGCTGATACTGACGGTGTACAAGGTCCCGAAAGGGATTTGCAGGAAGGCCTTGGCCCACAGGAAGAATAAGCGGCGGTGCTTGGTGGCCCAGAAGAAGGCATTGTTGCAGCCCAGGCCCAATGGGCTCGCCGGCGGCGGGCTTTATAGCGACGACGACGAATTCTTCAGGAGAGCGAGCAGTTGCAGCGACGTTGACGACGGGAAGGGGAGCGAGGATGAATCGGATGCCGCTGATTTGTTGGAGAAGGAGATATGGGACCGGTTTCACGGTGCCGGATTTTGGAGGAGTGCTTCTCGGATAGATTCGTGATGATGAATGTCGTCGTTCTTTGGATTCCCGTGTCGTTTTTCATTTGAATTCGGAGATTTTTTTGTTTTTGTTTTTTGGGCAAAGAATTGGGGGAATTTGGTTGTTACATAGAGGAGTTGGAGACGTCGTTTTCGTTATGACATGTGGGGTAATGACTGTTCTGCAAGTTGGTCTGTCAGTGATTTGTAAATGTGAAGTTTTTTAGATTATTGAAGAATTTTTAAAGAACAATAAATATAAATTCGGGTATCATTTTGGATTTTGAGTTAAAATGACATACGATATATACAAATTAGGTTAATTGGTCATAACAGTGTATCATTCAGCCGGAAGCGAGTTCGACTTGAAATTCATAAAATGAGTAGTCTTGATGGTTTGGAGAATCTGAAAACGAGTTCGACTTGAAATTTATAAAATGAGTAATCTTGATAGTTTGGAGAATTTGTGCTGCATGAGTGTGACATACAAATCTAGTCATGCTTTAGACATTCTATGATTCAAATGTCCAAATTGTTCTTATTAAAGCAACAATATTCAATAAGATAAGACTGTTTCAGATTATGTTTAATGTTATCTGAAACTCAAGTGCAACTCAGGTTGTGTTTAATGTTATATGAAACTCAACTCCTCCCTCCAGCATCTACAAGTGTATTCTTGAATAACGGGAATCCAGCTATGAACTAGTTATTGAGTGACTAGATACTCCGTTTCACATTGAAAAATTTCTCAAGTTCGAATTTTTTATTTTCATTATTAGAAAAATAACGAAAAGAAACATTTATCGCATTTAAGATATTGATCCCCAAACACATGAGCCCAAATATGACTAATGGGCCAAAACTCAGGCCCATGGGGATTGGGTTTGGGATACGCTTTCCCTGAAGCTTGCGCAATCGAACACCTGGTGGCTGGCAGACGACGCTCTTCTCTTTCATACACCGTTTCAATTTTCACCAACTGCGAGCCGTCGCACGTTTTTCTTTGATCCCATAAAACCCACCCGCCGCCTCCTTCCTCCCCCGTGGTATCCCAAACCAGAGAGAGAGAGAGAGAGAGAGAGAGAGAGAGAGAGAATGTCAGGGCTAACATGCAACTCTTGCAACAAGGAGTTTCTGGACGACTCAGAGCAGAAGCTCCATTACAAGTCAGAATGGCACCGCTACAATCTCAAGCGCAAGGTCCCCTCTCTTTTTATTCTCTCCTTACAGCTTAATTTCTAGGGTTTTGCTTTGCTTTTGATGTTTTTTCTAGGGTTTTTCTTTGCTTTTGATGTTTTTTATTCGATTTATTGCCTTTTTGAGATGGGAAATCCGAAGGATTGGAAATTCCCCAGCGCTGGATTGAGGAAACGAATCCAATCTTCTGGACAAATATAAAGTTCGTGTTTGTTTGTTTGTATCCTTGATTCCAAACAGATGTTTGAAAATTTTGATTGCTGATTGAATTTTAGACCTGCTGATGTTGTAATATGTTGTTTTATGAGCAGTTATTAGTTTATGTATGCATTTCTGATGAAACTGAGCTGTTATTATCATGTTCATATAGGATGAGAGATTCTGCGTAATTAGTCGTTTCTTGGTCTCGATTCTTGCCACTAAGTTTGTACCAATATGCTTGTATTTTGAGTTTTTATTGAGTTAAATTTTAAATGCCTATGCATTATGCTGTCTTGGCGGTACTCGGTTGACGAAATGTTTTCGCTTGATATGTTGTGACGTGTTGTTGTTGCTTTGTGGTTTACCGTCCTATTCAATGACGGACATGTTTTGATGAGCTTTAATACGTTATGAAATTTTCTTGAAAACAATCAGGTAGCCGGGGTTCCTGGAGTGACAGAAGCGTTATTTATAGCGAGACAAGCTGCACTTGCTCAGGAGAAAAACAATTTGAGTGAAACCCCGATGCTCTACAGTTGTGGTCTTTGTGGCAAAGGGTATAGAAGTTCTAAGGCTCATGCTGAGCATCTCAAGTCACGAAGTCACATTCTGCGGGCCTCCCAGGGGGCCAGCGAACAAGAAGAGAAGGCAATAATTAGGCCGCTTCCGCCTCGTGTTGTTAACAAAGCTCCCCTGAAAACAGAGGCAAATGATGAGGAAACTGATGAAAGCGAAGATGAGTGGGTGGAGGTTGATCCTGACGAAGATTTGGCAAAATCTTTGACTGGTATGAATGTGGATGAGCATGCATCTGAAGAGGATATGGATGAAGATGATGACTTTGAGGAGTTGGATCCAACTTGTTGCTTTATGTGTGATCTAAAGCACGATACCCTAGAGAGCTGCATGGTTCACATGCACAAACACCATGGATTCTTCATTCCTGATATTGAGTATCTAAAGGATCCAAAAGGCCTCCTTACTTATCTTGGTCTTAAGGTACCGAAAACATTCCTTTCCTGGATAAACGTTTTCCTGTTTTGGACTCTTTGGTAATTCGTTGGCTGTTCCTGTCTTACATTTCAGGTTAAAAGGGATTTCATGTGTCTGTACTGCAATGATAGGCGCCATCCTTTCAACAGTTTGGAAGCAGTTAGGAAGCATATGGTGGCCAAAAGCCACTGCAAGGTACATTATGGCGATGACGACGATGAAGAAGAAGCTGAGTTGGAAGAGTTCTATGATTACAGCAGCAGGTTTTTTCCTTCCCCATATGTTGCGTTTATTTAATTCTGTTTATGGTTATTTGGTCACGTTAATTTGTTCTAGGTATTACTTTGCTCTATACATGTTGGTATGTCTTAGCTGAACTGCTTCTCTCTCGGTTTTCAGTTATGTGGATGATGCTGGCAAACAACTGGTTGTATCCGGTGATATGGCCAACAGCGTAGAACTTGGGAGCGGTGGCTCTGAGCTCATCATTACTAGAAGATCCAATGATGGTATATCATCCAAAACACTTGGTTCCCGGGAGTATTTGCGCTATTATCGCCAAAAACTGCGCCCATCACTTGCGAATGGTGCCGCTATTACGGCTGCATTAGCCTCCAGGTTTGTGGGTCTTGTCTGTTGTTTTTACAAAAGAATTTTGAGTCGATTGATGCTTCCCCTGTATTCAGCATAAACAATATACAAAGAGAACAAATCATTTGACAGCAGAATTGTTTTCTTATTTTCAGGTACAGGAGCATGGGGTTGGCAACGGTGCAGTCAAAAGAACGAATGGTCAGGATGAAGGTACTGAAGGAAATGAGAAGATCGGGAGTGGAGGCAATGCGCAGTAAGATGGGAATGAAAAGCAACGTCATCCGGAACCTACCCAAGAACTGCACATATTAGTCCTCAACACCTCATATCTCTGGAGTTGAACAGGTATCGATATGTGAGCCTGTAAGTTTTTGATGAAGTAGTATCATGGGTATTCGTTTGAGTATTCATAGCTAGCAAGTGGCAATATTTTGTTTGCATAACTACAATTTTACCAAATAGCAATGTTATGCAATTTATTATGGCGTGAGAAATGGATATGCGTATTTTATTGGAAGTCCTCCTGCTGCTTCCCTTTGCAGCATTCATTTCTTTTAAATTTGATGTGTAGTTGAAATTCAATGTCTAATTTGAGAGATGAGAAAAGGCCACATCTCGAATTCGAAGATGTGACTCAAATATCGACTCTCCTCGCCTGCTTTCGGAGGCGAACGGCCAGCGATCCAGAGATCTCCGATTGGAGAACCTCCTGTTTTGATCGGAATAAAATTTGGAATGGCTACCGCGATGATATTAATCATTTGAAAAATGATTTGTAAATTAAGCATAAACTGATACCGACTCCTCAAAATTTGGTAGTTTCAACTCCATTAACAACCGCTTATGAATCTTTTATCGGATTACATTTATCACGAGACTTCTACTAGTGTTTCATTTCTTTGCAGACGAAGCAGTTCTTCATATGTAAGGAGTCAAACAGTGTCTTTGTTTGGTAAGTACGTTGTGCCTTTGCACCAAGTTGCCAAAAAACAAAAAGTAATTACATACTAAATTACTGTCCACAAACATCATTAGTGAGAAATTGATCAAGATTGCAAACAAGGAACATAGAGGGAAAAATAATAATCATGTCCTCGTCTACCTAGGCAAGAAAGAATGAAGGCCATGGGGATTATGTAGCGAAGGTCGAATGAAAAACTAATAAGATTTGAAGCAATCAGCACATCTCATAACAGATTCAACAATGTACAATCCAGATGTAGCTTTTCTTTTACATGTAAAACCACTCAAGAGATGAGATCCACAGCTAGCATCCCATCCCAGTGCCAATCCACTTCCTCTGTCTTCCCATGGATCTCGTTCTTTCTTTCCTTCCTTCCTTCACTTCTTCTATTCTAGTTACGCCCTGCCAGAGGATACAATACGTCGTATGAAATTGATAGATGTACCGTAACTTCGGTTTATTATATGAAAGACGAGAGCTTGAGGGCTACGAAACCTAACGCCACACAGAAAATGAGTCGGTCTTTTAGATATTAAGGCCCAGATTAGTTTGTTAAACAACTTTCTAATTCTGTGAAAACTTGAGAGCGAACGAATGTATAAGCTTACCTAATTGTCATAGAAGCGAGAACGACGTCTACGGGAACTGCAAATAAAAGAGAAATATGCATAAATGTTAGGAAAAGACATGAAACAAATGAATTCTACAATCTTATACGGAAGTTAAACAAGAGCCGTATGCTCAGCGGTATGTACATGTATGTGCCAGTATTGAGCTCTCCAAAAGCTGCACTTAAAGAGATTCCTACTGGCACAATCAGTCCAACAAGGAAATGAATCAAATGGTGCATTTGTTTAAGGGAATTTCAGAAAAGATGGTGGATTAGATATCTCGCACTCGTGTAATAGTCATTAACGATGATTGCTCGGGGATACATAGCATAACATGATAAGTTACAGATTCCGTTTTGATTTTTAAAAAATGATGTCGAAACAAAAAGATACCATCATACAGATAAATGATGTCAACAATTAAAATCTAAAGAAATGCCATACAGGAAATGAAAAAGAAACATTACAGACCTGCGATAACTAGAGCCACCTCTGGAGGGGCCAGTTGTACTCATAAACTCATCATCCATCTCATCTGCCCTATACTCAGGGAATTCAACAGATGTCACAGAACCTTCATCAGAATTTGAATTATCAGAGCTTGCTCGGCGACTTCCTCTTCTTGTGTCACCAACTCTTGACCTTCTTCTGTTTCTAGAATTCCTTAAGTTATCGAAAACCTGATATAAGATGCAGGAGGTCCACCAGTTGCGTTCATCCCCATGGAAGTCCTCAAATTCATCTCCAGTCTCATCATCACCATATTCAATCACATAGTCTCCTAAAACCACCCCACGAGGGACTTCTGAATGTATAGTGCTCAAAACATCTATGATCTCGGAGGACTGCTGGAAATTTTCCCAATCAAGCTGCCGAGCAGGATCAATCTTTGAAGGACGAGAATGAGGGTGCTCCAGCTGAGCATGTTTTTGTAATTCCAAATACGAACCCATAAATGTACATCGATGCTCCTCACAACAACGCTTCTTCACATCGAGATGTGCACGAGCCTTATCAACAACAACCCACCCAGTAACTTCCCCCCTACACAAAGGACAAGTAGGCTTGCAATCGTCTTCTGATGCCTTTGGCTCAGTATTTTCCACAGGATTCACAACTGGTTTTGAAGGAGATGACATACCATATGCACTTTTGAAGCGGTCTAAACAATTGGAGTGTAAGTGGTCTGTGTCACAAACAAAAGGACGGCACCCTTTCTCATAAGATGAGCACTGAAGTAGTACACCGTTGTGAGGAAAGTCCAAACATATAGGACAATTCACGTCTTCCCAGTTTACATTTAACTCAATATCATCCATATTGATTAAACAGGGTTGAAGCCCTCTTTGATTAGCTTCAAGGGCCATGACAGGGGATATTGCTTAGAATTAACACAAGCACATGGCATGCGCCGGATCAGAAGCACCACTTAAACAATGGAAACTCTGAGCATAGACTAACCAATCTTCCAGGTTAAAAGCCACTGATCCAATATGATAGCATCCTACATGAGGCTCTGCACAGTAAAGGATCACATAAGTATGAATGAATAGAGTACGGCAAAGCTAGGAAGATGAAGAAATGCAAAATTGTTCACCATATTCTACACTCTTTGGAAAAAAAAAAACCTTCAATAACCTAGAATTAAAAACAAAATTTCCAATGACTATGGCTATTAAAGCACATTAGAGGAACCATATAAATGACATATATTGAGAAAGAGGGACCACGCACGGGGGGTTATGAGAAGGATGAGTTTGTAGACATTACTCTAACAAGGATCAGTTGTAATGAGCCAAGTAAGACCAGTTTTCAAACAAATATACTGAAACCAGTACAACCCATCAAAAACACTTTCTGTTAAATTAGCATATTACCAAAAAAAATTATGATCCAAATGCGCAGCAAGGTCACTAAGGAAAGTAAAGTATGTTCAGTATCCTTTGAATCGAAAGGAACCAGGTCAACTGTATGGATTTAGCCAAGCACAGTAACCAAACAACATAGAAAACAATATATATAATCTCAATTCGTTTGTTTCCTTCTTCTGAGTTGGTTTCAGTAGCCATTAGGTTACACTGTCTGCTTGTCAAATTCTCCGGGTTGAATGTTGATTAGTTCAACCCTTAAGAAAAGTCAACAGAAGCAAACAGCCATCGCAGAAAATCAATTTCCACAAGCGATTCCTTCAGCCTACTCAGTCAATATATATCATCCAATCAAATTCAACAACCAAATATCTTGACACATTAGAACAGGCAAACCCAAGTAACTATGTCGAATTAGAAAACATCGATTAAGCTGTATGGATATTAAAAATAAATTAATCAGCTCAAAATCATTCAAATTAAACAAATTGATTAACATCCAGCATAAACAACAAAGAATCACAGTTGTTCTGACAAAATATGAATCAGAACCGGCAAGTAATCACAAAAACTGATCAAACCAAAACATGGGTTAATCAGTCAACTGAGAAATGATCCCAACAACCCAAGGCAGCAAAATCGTTGGTGAAAAGTTAAAAGATGAAAACTTTACTCTAATGGGTATCCAGTAAAATCAACAAAAACCAATAAAATCAACCCAAATTCACAACCAAAGTATCAATCTGAAAGGGCAAAAGAAACCCAGAAAATAGAGAGAGAATTGGGAACCTGGGTCTCACCTATTATATGAGAATCTTCGATTGAAAAATGGGGGAAAACCCAAAGTGGCGATGGAGACCAAAGAGGAGGAGACAGAGGGCCTCAGGAATGAGAGAGATTTTATTTTATTTTTTTGGTCTTTGTTCAAAGTTCTATGAGAGTAAAGAGAGCATTCTTTCTTGGTCTCTCTCTTTTGTTTATGTTTTGTGTGTGATTGGGAGAGGTCAGCTTTGGGAGGAGTAGGTTGGTAGGGTCTCTCTTTCTCTTTTCTACTTTTTTTTCTCGGTTTTCATCTTTTCCAAAAGATGGATATATATACCACTATTGCATGAGTTCCATTCTTTTTATCACCTGGTTGTCAAAAAATTCATGATCATTCCTTCTTAAATTTGTTAGGTGGTAAGATACAAACATTCAAAAGACGTTCACTCCACTTTTGATATCAATTTAACAATGAGTGACCACACATTTTTAATTAATCAGGTGATCAAGAAAACGTTTACGTATATCATAAATATTCATATATACAAGGTAAAGTCACACATCAATTTTTCGAGTAAATGACTGTTGTGCCCTTTTTCTTTGACCAAAGCTCATGTAAGAGTGACAGAATCCATTAGCGTTCACACTTTGTGATGTGGGGAGTGGAGTGGACAGTGGGGAGTTGTACTTAATTCAGCAAAATTATGGACAATTTGTTACTAGAATTTCACAGTAGTTTAATATGGATATGTCGACGCCGACACCTCCATAGTATGGTGGTTTATATATATTTTTTTCAAGGTTACGAGAAGAAGCACGAAGAGAGGAGAGCAGAAGGAGTTAACAGTCCTCGACGACTAAGTAAAAGATAGTTTTATTTTGGACTGAGACATACTTATAATCAGTTTTGCATTTATTTTAATTTTTTTTTCTTTTTGTTATTCTTTATTACAATTTGGTATGTGTGAATTTAATATACGACATGATTTGTTTTAATAACGTTTTTCTTTTTCAGGTTAAAAAGAAACGTAAAAGATCGTATTTTGAAAAAATAAAATTATTTTATATGGTTGATCAAACATGAATTGGAGCTATCACACAGCGCTATAATCTGGTGATATTCTTCTTTATTTGAAAATAAGAGGTTTTAGGTTCGAATTTCGTGAATCACGAATTTAATACCAAATTAAATTTTCCATTATATATGGTTTAGTCCAATTCTCACTCTTTTTAATGTAAAACTATATCAATATACTCAAAAAGAAAAAACATTAACTGAAGTTGACAAAAAACGAAAAGAATGGATTTGACTTTCAAAAGGTTGGCGTGTGAAATTGTGATTTGTGAGGCGACGGGTTGTGCCCACACGGTTGGCGGTACTGCATTTGCATTGCATGCCTGGAAAGTCAAGCCTCCTCCTCGCACAGTCGCAGCTTCCCCAAAGTCAAAAGCTACTATTTTGTCCTTCATTTCTTTGGCGTAAAAGAACGACTAAAATATTTACGTTAAAATGACACTCTCATGATGGTGCGTAACATTTAATAGTACGAGTATTATACAAGATTTAACTGTTATAAAAATTTATTAAATTTTCAAATGTAAAACCTAATTATTAATTTTATAGATCACTCATCGCGAAAGAAAAATTAAAAAATGCAGGATATGACTTTTAAATTTAAATTTTAGGTCGAGAAAATTTACGTGCGTGACATGAAGGATATAAAAAAAACTTTCACAATACGTGCACACAATCTTGATATCGTATATCAATGAGACGCATGTGTAAACTTTATTCACATGACATTATATGAGAACACGTGGCGTCTTAATAGCGGACAAATACTGTCGAATCAGATGTGATAAACCTCTTTTACAGTTCAGTCACAATGACAGTGTACTCTTGTCAGCTCTTAGTGTTAAGTTATTGTGTGAGAATTGTTCATACCCACAACAACCTCAAAAAAATATGCATATAAGAAAGTGAGATTGCTGGTTTTTAGTCATGTTTGGCGGAATTAGACGTGCAAGTGTTACATGATAATGATTTTCATGATTTTAGTCCCATTGTTTAATTAGAGATCAATTCAAATAACACGGCAAGTGGCTGGTTCCAATATCTAATATTTTAATTACAATAAACGAATGTGAAAGAAGAAACCAAGTCGATTTTATTTATTTATTTGCTCAATTATTTAATTTTCTTTTTCATTAATATGACATCAGAAGAATTTTATAGAAGATCCTACGGTATCATGGATTTCATCTCGTGCAAACGAAAGAGTTGAGAAAATTTATATAATCAATTAATTAAAAATGTTTTACGAGGAGCAAACGATAATTAGCAGATATTATTAATTAATTTATCGCAATGTAGAGAAATGATTCTTTTAACTAAGTTTAGGCTGTGACAAGATTAAGAACCAATACTCCCGGACTTCTAACTCGGAGACCAATAATTAGGCCAAAATCCAGAAACCAATCCTCCTACGACTGCAGTTAAGAAAAATTACTGTAAGAACGGAGGATTTGAAATGACGTCGGATGCAGGGATAAATGCAGTTAAGAAAAAAATTATACACGAAACCCTGATTAATTTTCATTTCACGTAAATATTTGAAAGAACCAAAAAATTTTGCAAATTACCTATATAGGTCCTCAACAAGGTACAAACCACTTGGTGCGTGCATGTGTATATATAGTTTATGAGCCGAGACTACTGAATGCACATACAACAACCGAACCTCGAAATTCCTATCAAACCCCAAAATTATCCGCCACTACCAAAAACTGACCTAATCCCCGGAACCCCATTGCGGGTTGGTAGAGTGTATGACCAGTCGATCCAATTCTCGTAGCACACAATCGTAACTGCGCGCGAACTACTTCTGCTCCTCTATAATCCGGGTTACAACACCGACAGCAATAGTGCTTCCTGACGCCCTCAAAAAGGCCCTCCCAAGGGCTCTGGAGTTGGAGAACTCTTCAACACAAACCGGTGCATGAAGAATTACCTGAAATACGGGCAGGAAAGGATCGGAATAATGTTACTGTTACTACCAAAAGTACAGTGAGGTTAACCTGTAAACTGTAAACTGAAAGAGCAGCAATGGTTTTGATTTTATTCACCTCTATGACCGCGCTCTGCTTTGCAGTAAGACAGCGAGGAGCCTTTCTTGTCACTTTTCCAGTCTTTGGATCAAGCAATGATGAAATCTTTACCACTCTCGCAGCCTCCTTCGCGTGGTGTATGTGGAATTCCAACTGCTCATTCCAGATGTATTATATATTTGATTTCCACAAAAAGAGTGGCGCAAAAAGAAAAGTAAAATTTTCATGCAAATGAAATACACACCTGAGAGCCAATTAAAATCGGGGTTGTAACATCCAAAACAAGCACCTTCAATTCCAAATGTTTTGCAACTGCAACTGGAAAACTTGGGTGACAGAGCACACCTCCTGCCATCACACGACCTCCATCAATGCCTTGCAGAGTAACAGCCACATTGTCTCCAGCCCTTGCAATTGCACAAGCCTGAGAGTCACGTTCTAACGAGCGTACAGTCCCTGATTCTCCCGAAGGCATAACCAGAACCTACACAATTCACCAGATTATGGCTATGGTACAAGGAAAGATACAGGAGTGGTAAAGCAAACGAACTGCTGACTCATATTAGATGTACTTGAATTTAATTAAAGTGATTACTTGCATTAGAATATGCATGAGCCTGCCATCTAATCATAAGGACAACTTTCTCCAGGTAACATTAAAAGAGAAACAGACAGCCAGTTCAATAGCTCATGTCCACCAAACCCAATGAGCAACAAACTGTGGTATATAAATACAATAAATTCCGATGCAACCAATTGCGTGAATGTATCACTTAATCTTGAACTACAAATTGTGGTATATAAGTATAAAAATTCCAAAGCAATCCAATCGTGTGAATGTATCACTTAATCTTGAACTACATCAAGACTTTCGTTAACTGTGTTCACGTGTAAAAGTTGTATGACAATGTCACTTTTCAGAATACTAATATAGACCAGTCTGATAAAAGGACAATTTTCCATATGCATGCATGTGAGCTGTACATGTGTGTGAAAATTCTCGAACAGAGGAAATATCTATGATCTTAACCGATTCAATGAACTTTTCATATGAGAAATGACAGACGTGTAGTCAGATTACTTATGGAAACTTCTAATACTATCCACCAACATACCTTGAATCCACTTCGAAGAGCTCCTGCTTCCAATTTACCACAAGCAGACACCTGTCCTTGTGAAGAAGATTTGATGACATCACATATAGGCATCAGCAATGGCTTTGAAAACTCTCTTGTAGGAGGTTTGAGGGAATCAATTGCATCCAACAGGTAAGGTCCACGGTACCTGCAATTCAGTTACCTCAAACTATTTTCACTCACAATATCAGCAGCAATAAGGAAAAGTTCTCCAAAGTTTTCATTAAGAATGCCACGATTGTCTACTTCTTAAGGCGAGCTACTATCAACATGAACTTTTGATTTTATTACATGAGGCCCTACTGAAAATGAACCTCACATAAAACAAGTTACTATCCCGGTATTCTCCTTACAGTGGCTTCTGAATGATATGAAAAGTTTTCATAAATAAAAAGATGAAGATCCTTCAAGAGGGTGAAAATGTATTTGATGCAGAGCAAAGCTTGCTTTGAGAGGCGGAGTTTGAGATAGAATAGGAGAGTGAGGGAGGAGGGTGAGTAACATGAAGAGAAACAAGTAGACCAAAAACTTCTTAATGAAGCCCAGAATTTAGCTAATACACAAAATTCTAATCCTAATATGTAAAATAAAAATGAGTTCGCACCTACATTTCGAATAAAGACAACATTTCATCTTTTATCCATCATCAGCAGTGATTTTAAAGAGATGAAAAACAAGTGCACTCACCAAGACAATAAACGGACATCAGAAGGAGCTGCCACCAAATTCTGATTTTCCATGGCACTCAATGGAATCCAAGACACCCAAGAATCTCTGAAACCACAGGAACGGAGAAATGTTCCAAGTGTCTGTCTGATCAAATCAAATCGATCCTTGGAATACTCAACAATATCCATCTTGTTAATAGCAACTATAATTTGATCAACACCAAAACTTCTAATAAGTTGTGCATGCTCCCTTGTCTGTCCCTTGCCAACATCCATACCAGCTTCGAATGCACCAACAGACGCATCTATGAGAAGTATCGCAGCATCAGCTTGTGTTGCCCCAGATATCATGTTAGGAACAAAATCTTTATGGCCAGGTGAGTCAAGCACAACAACATGATATTTTCTGGAATCAAAGTATGCAACAGCCACTGTCATAGTTATTCCTCTTTCCCTCTCTTCGGTACTCTCATCCAATGCCCAAGCATACGCGAAGGACCCCTTTCCCTGATTAAATCATGAACCCAACTTGAACACGAGATTCAAGCTTCAAAAGTACTCAAATAAAAAATCGCAATTAGATTACCTGCAAGTTTGCCTCTTTCTCATATTTGTGCATTTCTTTCTGAGATATCCTTCCCAAAAGGTGAAGCAACCTACCTGAGAGTGTTGATTTTCCAGAATCAACATGACCAACCTACAATAACAAGTGAAACAAAAATTGGCTCCATTTCCTATCAACTGACAGTAGGAGGAGGACAACGAGTAGGATTGTAAGACCATAATCTAGTGGGGCTTACTATTGCAAGATTCAGTTGAGTCAGTGTATCTACAGCTTGGTCAGGAAGCATCCACTTCTCGGGTTTATAGTCCGCTTGTGAACGAGATTCTCCAACACTAACACTATTAGAATATCCAGATCGAGCATCCAAAGTCATGTTTTTCAAGCCACTGGTAACACTCTGTGACTTGCCCCTAATTTCAGAAGTGCTCTCAACCCCACTGTCACGTCTGCTTGTTGGCTGCGAAGCAGATGAACTCTCTGAAAATTTACCATTTTCTTGTATAGTAATCGCACCACTACTTCCATGGTGATAACTAACTGTCCGATTCTCCAACTTATTTTGCTTATCTAATCTACCTTGTTCTCTTTTTTGTGCCATTGTAGATGAGCTACCTGACCATTCAGCACTTGATTGTGTGCTAACTACACTACTCTTCTTCGCAACATTTGAGTAAGCTTTTGAAGATTTCAAGTCAATAACACCAGCTGCAAATAAAACATATTAGAGAACCATATCAAACAATTTTATCTCACAAAAAGACTAATAAAAGTATATTTAGAAAACTCACCAATATAGCTTGTTTTCTGAAAAATAGATACTTCTAATCACTTAATGCACTAGGAAGGCATTATATGTCAGTTACCGTAGCAGACTTCTTCTCAGTCCAAAACCAATCAAAGAAAAAAACATTAAGAGTCTGAAGGAAACCCATTGTTGAAGACCCCCAAACAAATTCAAACAATGAAAAGTTCTGTCCAGGTTTTGGCAAGGACTTTTAGATCACTTATATTGAAAGTCTGGATTACATATATTATGCTATCAAAAATCTCAAATATTAAGATAGCTTTCTTCTAGTCCATAGGTTACTATATAATAATACGGGAACCTTTCTGTGTGGACTGTAAGTTGTGACAAAACAATACCCACAATGGAATTTTAATAATATAAGAAAAGCATACCTTTTGAACCTGTTTTGGAGGACCACAATCCATTAGAAACCACGTCATCTGGGGATGGAACATCAAACTTGAAAGGAGCTGTATCATCAAAGCAAGCAAAGTTAGAACTCAGAACATATATGCCACAAATATATATAATGACATTCTTTAAGTGGTAAAAGATGGTAGATGCTTGGATTAAAAAGTATCTCTCAACTGTGAAAATGGTGATGTTCTAACTCTACTCTAAATCATCTTTAGGAAAAAGAGTGCAGACCTATATCAATACGGTGTTTGTTATGAACATTAAAAGTGTTATGGAATTCATGAATAGGTCCTTTGAAATCCCCAAGCCTGTGGAAGTTATTGCCCTCTTCTATCATAGAATCATCTTTCTGCTGATGAAATAGTACAGCCTGTTTTGGCTTCTGGTGCGGCAATGATGCAAAAATAGACTTGGCCATTATAGATACTCCAGAATCTTTGCATCTGCCTTCAACTGCATGAAAGAGATTTCTAAAAAGGGCAATGAACTTGACTTTTATTTTGTTTTTTAAAAGGCATTAAATTGAAATGAAACCTGAGTAACAAAGACTAACATACAAACTGTTCCTTAAAAAAGATGAGATCTACCCAAAGGGCGATGTCATATAATATAAGATTAAGCACGGTATCCTTTCCCAAACCAACAAATACATGCAAAATCTTCTTATATAAAAAAATACAAGAGGAGGGTTTAGGCAATGGAATGTCCTTGCCACACAGAACTCCCAGGAAATAAAAAGTAAGAAACTCACAGAGTAGCTCACAAAGGTTTAGGATACACTCAATACCTGTTTTATTATCTCTAATGCTTTTAGACAAAGGGTTGCGAAGAACCCCACAAATGTCACATGCAGACATATTCTCTTCATTATCATACGTGCAAATGGAACAACTCCAGACCTTAGGCCTTTCAGTTTCCCGCTTTGACTCAACTGCTTTGCCTGTTACTGCTATTACACATTCAGCAGCAGATACAACAGTTAAGATGTATATATGTAATGGCTGTAATTAGTAGATGAACAAGGTAAAGAGATAAATAAGGAATTTTTTGACAAAGACTTGGCATTGACAAACTTAGCATTTTTCAGATTGCAAGGTAGTATGTCATTATGTGAAATCTCAAATACTGGACAAACAAACATTTTCTACTTCTAGATTGCAAAAGTATATTCCAAGATGAAAGTGAATTAAATCTTTGCATTTTTGAAGAGTGAACCAACAAAATAGATCCATCAAACCAAATATACACTACCAAAAATGGAAGGAAGCAAACTAAGAATTACTTCAAAGCTGTAAACGACCATGCAGATTCAAGGACAACTTTGGGTGAAGAATGAAAATAAATTCAAGTAAAACGATCACTAACCATTCTTTTCTATTCCAGACTCATCATCATCATCATCATAATCATAATCATAATCTTCGTAAGCATCGTACTCATCATCATAATCAATTCCGTAGTTTACTTTATGAGGCATGGTCCTATGGAAAGAACTGGCTCAATTAGATACAAATATACATACATATAAAAAGTCAGTAACCACAAAACAAAATGAGCAACATACCCAGTGCATACACCGCCGCAGCCCTTAAGACGGGTTGATTTACTAAGCGTGACTTAATCAAAACCAGAACAATGCTTATTCAATGCCGAAAACTATCGTAAGAGTTTGAATTCCAGCTGCGCAATGAATTGCTCTATCTCTCTGCCACATGAATGAAGCTGCACCCAATCACACGAAAACCCGAAAACAATCAGTTGCCTATTACAAAATTGAAATGCTCTGCTTTCTAAAAAGAAGAAGATCTGAAAAATCAAAACTTGAAGCAACTGGGAGAAAATAGAAAAGCAAATTCAAATCAACAGCTTTCTCAGCAACCAAACAAGTTTAGAACAGCTTGTTAATTACGCATTTATGCCGAATGAGAAATTTGGGGGAAAATTCAGTAAAATTCGATGAAAAGTAAAATCCGATGAAGAAATTCCAAGAGACGCAGTGGCGCACATTGAAATTGGATGAATTGGAATGCTTGAAGAGGAGAATTAGGGTTTACCTGGTGCAGCAGGAGTAGTGAGGAGCAAAGGGAGAAGATGGTACTTTTTCCTTTTCTTCTTCTTCTTCTTGTTCCCTTTCTTCTTCTTCTTGTTCGTTTCCTGTGGGGTTAATACTGGGACTGGATATTATGGAGGAAACTGAAGGAAAGAGGTTTCCCGAACACCTTCTAGGCTCCTACTACTAAAATTTTCGACCAAAAATAAATAAAAATCTTTCCAATAAAATAAAAAACCTTTTTTCTTTTCTTTTGGTTGGATGAATTGAGAAAACCGGAATTTTGGGGAAAAGAAATTGAAATTGGATATAATACCTACATGTATTCAATGTAACTAGCATATGTCCACATATTTTGCTTTAAATTCAAACTCATTTAACGGTAATAAATAAGATGGTGAATATTATTGCCACTTTGGTGAGCAAAAATGCACTCTTGTGTATGTGCCTAATTTTTTTTCTTCTTATTTTTAAAATGAGAAGGAAAGAGAGGGAGAGAAAGAAAAAACTTGGAAATTATGGCGTTCACTTCATAATATAATTCAATGATCCGAACTTTTTATCTTTTATGCCTTCTCTCAAAGGTCATGTCTATAAAAAATCATCCAAATCTGAAATCATATGACTGTTAGATTAAGAGTTTATGGTTTCTTTGTAAAAACATATTCGTCAATTTTCTTCACTACAAATGAATCTCTTAATGATTTTGGATTTGTCTAATTTTTTTCAAGGATGATATGAATGATGTTATAACTTATAACCCAAAAAAAAGGTCCAAGTAATAAATAGCACCCACAAGATTACCTTGACCTTCAACGACTCTATAAGTATCTCTCTCATTGGTTCTAGAATTAAACAAGAATTAATTACAAATATTTGGTAATAATATCACTACTACTTCAATTTGCCCCAAAAGGGATAATATTTTGTGATTTGCCCCAAAAACTGCAATTGGTTTGCAGATACTTTTTGCTATATACCATATGACCCTTCGTATACATATACAGTGAAGGTTTATCATTTACAACATTTGCAAGGCAATTTACAACTTTGAGGTAGCAGGTTCTCATCCGATAAGAGTGTAAACATTCTGTGTCGTATAATACTCGTAAGTTGGATTACGTTTTTGAAGCTCAACTCCAAAACTTGGTCTATCTATCAGATAACACCGAATCACTCCACGAAAGCATCAGATCTCGTATAACGGTTGGGAAATCTGCAAGTCCGAGCACAGGATTTTGAGATATAAACACAAAAGTTCGGAAAATAAATAACCGGTTTCCTTGCGTCACGTTATAAACAATCTGGCAAGTAATGCTACTTGTAGGTTTGTACCACATTGCTTACCGCATCTCTCGCAAAAATGGAACCCATTGATATAAGTGAATCTACTTGGGATTCGGCTTTTGTAAAACATACGGTTGCAAATACTCTAATTCGTAGACTAAAACTTGAGTTTACAAAGGGCAAGATGAAGTTTTTTACCTCGTGCTACTTCCATAGCGACTGACGGTATGTCTATCTGATCTTCAACGAGTCTATACACATCCACAAGCTAGAGAGAAGACACATTGACAACATATCTTATCAAAACTCAATTCTTGGGTCGTTATCTTTTATTTTTTATGAAAATAATAGTTTTGTCAGATTTTCGTACCTCTTCAATGTGAAGCCTTGAATCTTCCGTCAAAGCAAGAATAAGCTTTCTACGAATTCCTTCATCAAAAATGAAAAGGCGAGCTCCATCTTTGATGGTGTCAGTGAGGTCCAGTTTCCTACTAACTTGCAATTCTCTTGACCGTTGCCTGCAAAAAACAGCCCAAGAAAATATAGGGTTTTAAACTCCTAAGCAGAAGAACAAACAAATAGGCAAGCATGCCCATGAGCAGATACTGACGTGTCTACAGCTTGAAATGCAGGATTGCTGTTCATCTTGGTTACGTTTTCTTTGGCCAGAACAATAAGGTTTTCTAGCCGCTTCCATTGGAAAACACCATCTTTAAAAAGTACCTAAAACCAGAAGCAGATTATTGTCAAAGGATCTCTATTTCAGCAAAAATAGCTTTAAACTAGTTAATCAGAAAATTCCTCTAAATCAATATAGCTGTTCCTGTGGGCAATACTGCATGTTTCATTCGCAGCAACTTTTTATTTTTCTTCATTTTTTCAACTGCAGAGCAAGTTAAGGAGTACAAAGGGTTCTTGAATGTATTTGGATTGGATGTGATTTAAATTCAAGTTATTCAACTAACAGGCTTCCAAGTACATCACATACATAATAGCTAGCTTTAAACACACCTGTATGAGGCGTTCACGGAGAGCTGGGTTTGGATCTGTCAGGAGGCGCTTTGCCACATATGGATAGGCAACCTGTTTGACTGAATAATGTCAATAATAGTATGGGGAAGGAAAGCATGTACAACACAGATGGCTATCATCGCAATAACAAAATTTGCATATGAGATATGAGGTTTCTAAATGTAAAACATGGCAGGCACTCTGTCGTAGCATATAAATAGCATATAAATAACTCAAAGTAATGTTTAAATAAAAAATTCAACAACATATACCACTGGGTTGAATCCATTACAGAAAACTTTTACATGCCGAATAACATCAATTAAAAGATATGATACCCACAAAAAGTACCAAAAAAGATCTGCCCTTACCTCAAGAAACTTGAAGTCTGGCTGCAAAGTAAAACAGATGCCCTCTTGAGTCAATAAAGAACGGATGACAAGGGAAAACCTCTCCGGGATACGGATGGGATAGTTGTAGACTAATTGGTTAAACTTCCCTGCAGCAGAGCCAGCAAAAAGCATAGTGCATGTCAAAAACTACACTAGAAAAGATAAATAAAAGGAACTAACAAAACACAATTATTCATTTCCCTCAAAGCATCAGAAAACCCTGCAGGCAACTAAATCGTAATAGAAAACATATCAGCAGTCTGCATACGCACACGCACATGCACACACATGCACAATGAATTTGAATGTAATGTTCTATTATAAGAATGAGGTAACTCCCAACATTACCAGGTACCCCGACATAAAATTTATAAATTTGACAAGTAAGCTAGAGCGAAGGCATCATACAATTTCCAGTTAAAATCTTAATATTAGAGAACTAAAATCAACCTTGCCTAACTCTCGCTTTCAGTAGACACACTTACTGTTAGCTGACAACAGTGAGGTGTTCTATAGGATACTCTTGTCAATTTTTTGACAGTGAAAATATTATAACAGCAATAATACTTTGTATTCTTTTATTACAAAACATAGTAAGAGGTAGCTCTCTGTAAATCTATAAACCCTTAATCGTGGTGAAGCCGGACTGATGTAGTATAATGCCAAGGAACTTTACAAATTATGCTAAATGTCATCTTTATACAGTTATAATTCTTACATCCCCGAGCAAATGTGCTTCAAATATTATGAGTGTCCCAAATGAACATCTAATGATTCTAAACCACAATGTATATTATATAATGTAGACAAGGGAGATGCATTCCCAAGTTCCAAGAGTTCTAAAACAACGTAGATTTTCCATGGAAAGAAAACAAAAAACGGAAGTAAAAGTAAAGACTTTAGGACATGAAATTACCGGTAACGCTTCGAAAATTAAAGTCAGACAGTCCTTTTCCAACAGAGTTCTGCCATATCGATTCTAAAGCTGGAACAATAGGAGAGACATCGGTCCCAGGAGCCAAGAAGCCAAGTCTGGTGAAATCATTTGCCATCTCAACATAGTCCTCGTTTACAGCATGGACAACAGCGTCAATCAAAATTTGTTTATTTTGCTGAAAAAAATTAAAATATAGATCAACATGTAGGACATGTAAATTAAAATAAACTAACGTTACTAACCCATAATAAAAAAATAGCAAATATAAAACATTCTATTTTCATAAAGACAATAGAAATGCAATAGTTTTGGTGGCTGGGCTGTCATGGTCCATGTATGCATAGTTAAAATGTTATGTTAACCCTCGTGGCCATAAGGAGAATTGAAGATTTCAAATTTTAAAAGAGTATATTACAAGACTCTGAACTAAGGGAAAGTGATACATCTTTGCATCTTGGCCGTGGATGCGATGGAAAGAGATACCCTTTTACATTGATTTCTCTCATTGACCTCAATAATCAACAAAGTGTCAGATGCCGATGTACTAAAGATAAAAAAAAAAAAAGGGGCTTTACTACTCTCTCATTCATTAATTACTGAATACCATGGAAGTGCATATTTCACCTGACTAAGCACAGCAACATTCCCAAAGTCCACATATGCAATACGCCCATCACGCATGGCAAAAACATTTCCAGGATGTGGATCCCCATGGAACAACCCAAATTCCAGTAATTGCCGCAATGCAGCACTGACTCCAACCGTTAAGAACCCATTCACATCAATACCAGCTTCTTTAACAGCCTGAAATGCAGGGCAGGTTATTATTGATATAGATATGATATCTCATTGCTCTAAAATACCGTCTTTTATCTTGACAATCATACCCGTGGGTTAGTGCACCGAATGCCATCAATCCACTCCATCACTAGAACACGTGAACTACAAAGCTCTTTGTAAACTAGAGGAATTTTGACAGTAGGATCACCTTCAAAGTTCAGAAGAAAATCTTCAATATTACGGGCTTCCTGTTTAGAGGAAAGAGGGTTGGAGTACTAATTAGAAAGGTCGAAAGAAAAAAAGCGGTTTAAATTGCATTGAAATGACAATGTTAATGAGGCCATAGGCATAATATAATGGCGCCAAAGTCTAATTTTTGTCCTCCTATAGCACAGGTCTGAAAGGTACCAAAGTGTAATCAAGCTCCTCCAAAAGCTTCTCACCAAATTCATCAACAATCAGCTCAGCATTGCACCCCAGTTTCTGCAGACTGATGCCATTTAAGAATGAAGCAAGAGTTCGGAACAGAAAAAGATCCCGATATATTATAGGTTCTATCTGCGGCCTTTGAACCTGTAAGTGAAAAAAACATAAATTAGATTTTTTTTTTTCAACATTTTTGCCGCAGTAATGTTTTCAGCATTGTCACAACACATTAACTGTAGAGCTGTTAATGACCTAAGAAAAGGCCCCTTGGTAAACCTTAATAGCAACTTCCTTGCCAGAGTCACGTAACGTAGCTCGGTATACTTGACCTAAACTAGCAGCTGCTATCGTCTGAGAAGAAATTTTACTGAAAACAGCTTCAAGGGGTCGCCCCATTTCTTCTTCTATTATGTTGAAGGCAACCTGAAGCAATGCATGCCATATGCTAGAATAAGTTAAGCAAACCCCACACAGTAGAAGTGTCTCATCACAAATGCAAGCAACTGGAACCAATAACTTTTTGGTAAATTGAGATTTTACCTGATTGGGGAAGGGAGGAACGTCATCTTGAAGAATGCACAGTTCGTTCATATAATCTTCTCTGATAATATCAGGTCTGTTTGCAAGAACCTTTCAATACATGGGTGAAATCAGGCATGTGTTTAATTGCACAAGAATTTGAATTTAAAGATCTGTTCATCAAGAATTATTACCTAAATATTAGAATTAACCTAAAAATCGTAATCCCAAATGCATAAAATCGACCACAATGAATTCTAGTCTTTCAATCTTTTTAATATATGTAGCGTTACATCTAAATTTTTAGATCTCAACATAGTACATCTTCATTGCATAATCCATCTTATTCTTATTAAAACTTGATAGTAAACCTACAGTTGATGCATTATTTTCTGTTATTTTGCTTTGCTATGACAAAGTTCAGTTTTGCAGTTAATCCAATGAAAGTAAACTGACATATTTAAGCAAAGACAGAAGGATATAACTCATATGAGTGAGGTTCAAACCTGGCCGGCTTTAATGAAAGAAGGCCCCAAATCACATAGGAGGTTTCTAAGCTGCCGAGCACGATCTGAAACAACTTCTTCGTCCCTTCCTACGAAGTAGTCATACGCCAAGGTAGACCAGTACAATCCCAAACTCCACACAATCTCCACACCCCTCGAAAGTAACGACACAATTGCTCCTCTGGATTTCAACACCGTATTTCTCACCTAATTATAAATAACATCAAGAAATTCATGCCAAATTGAGTACAGGTGCCTAACAAATTCACACATCCAATTTTTAACTAGAGGATCATCCGAAATCAAACTCGAATTCAGTTCAGAAACCTAACGGATAAATTGAATTCCAACCCGGCTTGATCATTTGCATATTATCACAAGATTAACATAAAACTTCACTAAAATTTACAAGAAATTAATAAAATATGAGAGATAAGTTCACTGAGCTAGAGTTCAGTTTCATACAGTTTCTGGACTGTACTTGCGAAACGGCACGCAAACGCCGCGTTCGAAGTCGAGCTGCTCCATGGCGGCGCTAGGTTTGGTCAATTGCCCTTCGCCCGCAGACGCCGCCAAGCTCCTCCGCGTTTCGATTGCGGCATTAGAAACTCGGAATCGCAACGGTTTCTTGCCTCCTCGCATTCGGAGCCTGTAATCAAACGACGCCGGAGCCTTGGACGGCGCATTTCTACGGCTCGGCACAGTGTAAGCTCGCGAGCTCAGATGCTGATTGGCAGGGAACGGAGCTGCGGTTACGCAATTTACGCAGAGCAAATTCATGGATTCTACTCTGGGAGTGGAGGCTGAGAGATTCAGAGAGTGAAATGGGAATGGGATGAACTTCGATGGTTATGGGGAGGAGGAAGAAGAGAGCGAGTAATAACGAATTCAAAAATTAGTTGGAAAACTGAAAAGATATTAACATATTTATCTTTTGTGTGATGGATGGGAATCCACATACAATTTTGTACAGGAAATGTTATGGATTAAGTGCAAACGTGTGGGAAAGTGGCTCTCTGAAAGTGATAGGCAACTCTGCAAATCCTCTCTTCTTCCATCGGTTATGAACTTGTGGTCATTTTTCTTTCTTCCCTTTTATAATTATCTTATATATTTTCAGTAATTACACCATAAGGGGAATTATCTTAGCACTTTAATGGAAAATACTTTTTTACTATAGCTGCAGAAAATAATTATATTTGTGCATTTTTTATACAATTTTCATTGATTCTCTTCTCCAACAACTAACTATCTAACCCACTAACATTTTCGCTTTGTTAGAAAATATATACAATGTGTATTATCCGTTTATCAGGTTTGTCTCGCTCTAATGAGTTGATGTGTTCACTTTGTTGAATAGGCGCGATTCGTTCTTAGCTTCATGTGAACTCTGATTGTAAGTATGTTACGTCAATCATCTTTATGACATGTTTCTTGGTTTTTCTGATAAATAAGACGATTGCTTATCAAAATTATGTGGATTAATTAGAGACTAACGACTTCACGCAACTATGGGCATGGAATCATGTTTTCGAACTCTGAGTGAGTGACATGTCTAAGTAAGGACATTTCTCCATGTGAAACTCAAATTTCTAATTCATATACCATTTCTTCTAAATCTAAATGACAAACAACAAATTACATGAAAGACTTGAAAGTTGAAGAAATGAGATGTTTATTAGGATTTCCTACCACTTACCATGACCAATCTGAATAACAGATATCCGCATGAATTTGTTTCTCCATTTCACATGACATAGGGTTACATTTTATTAGCATTTTTTTTTAGATTGACTGATTTTTTTTTGTATAAATTTACACTTATGGATGATTTTTTTACTTTTTGACAAACAATAGCGTTGATAATTATCTTAAAAATCGATTATATGGCTTTGGAGAAAATTTTATACATTTTTTGCTAGGGTAGAATATAAACAATTGATGAGTGTATAATGACATACTATATGTAAATAATCAATTTTTTCAGTGTTACCTATCATTGAATAAAGACAGATTCGATTTGGCCCGTGAAAGCTGGGTCTTTTTTCCCATACGAAGAAGATGAAGATTTAGCGGGAAAATAAAAAAGTTAAACAAGATTGGCGGGAAGAATACTTGCCTTCCTAAAGTTCTCATATAAAAGCATCAGTTCATCTCATACCGCCCACTTCCACTTCCTCTCTCTTTCATTTCCCTGATCGGTTTCTCTCTCCAAAGGTTTCAAAGATGTTCTCAGGCTCCCAATTCGATGCCACGAACGCCTTCTCCGGCGGCGGTTTCATGGCTTCTCAGTCCACTCAATTCGGCGATTCCACTCCCTCTCCGGCCAAGGTAACGCTTCCCTTCAGTAACTGTGAAAAAATGAAAAAATAAGAATATATATTTAATTAATTTGATGTTTGTAGGTTATTTTGCTTGATTTTTGTTAAAATCCGATTTAGGGTTTCGGCAAGGTAGGTGTTTGCTCACTTTCCTCTCAATTGTCGCCCGTTGATTTTTGTTGTTTGATTGATTTTGGAAGTATTTTTGTTGTATTTGTTGTTTCAGAGACGCGAAACTCACGGATTGGTTCCGGTTACGGTGAAGCAGATCAGCGAAGCCCATCAGTCCGGTGATGAAAAATCGAACTTTGTGATCAGCGGTGCAGATGTTGCTAACGTATGTACGCACCTTTTTTAGTTTTATCAGGATTTTATTGTTTGTTGCTCATAGCAATCAATTGAATGGAAAAGGAGAGATTTTCGGAATGTTTCAGTTAATATGATATTTGGTTGGTTTAGGTGTCGGTGGTTGGGATGGTTTTTGACAAAGCCGAAAGGAACACTGATGTTGATTTCACTGTGGATGACGGAACAGGGCGAATCAAGTGCCGAAGATGGTAATTTTTGCGTTGCCCTGTTTGATTGAGTTTATATTATCACATTGTTAGCTGTTTTGAAGAGATTATTGCGTTTTGGCGTTCAATGCAATGCACAATCTGGCAACTTAAGCTAAAAATGAATATATAGATAGACCCGAAATGTTTTAAGTTTTGGATCTCTCTGTTTCTTAACAGGGTGAATGAGAATTTTGACTCCAGAGAAATGCAGGAAATAGAGTAAGTTTCTCTCCCTATCATCAGTGAGTTCTTAATTGAAATTTTGACACCTTATATAGATATCGGGATTGTTGAGTGACCAAAACAGTGTGACGTTCTTATAATATTATGTCTTGATTTATTTTGCAACAGAGATGGAATGTATGTTCGTGTTAATGGACACTTGAAAGTCTTTCAAGGTGTTCGACAGATAGTTGCCTTCTCTGTGAGGTATGGTTATAGAAAACTTTCTTTTTTGTGTAACTCTGAGTGCATGTAGATCTCATTGCGCTAATGCATCATATGGCTAATTTTGGATTTTCAATTGTAGTAGTATGATGACGGGAGGACTTGTCACATATTAGTATTTGTACATCGTATACACACAGGTGCACTGTGCATGTGAACACACACAAACATTGCATCTTATATGTTTGAAGCAAGATAATGATGGATTTGTAATAGTGGAGATGTCTTGTAACTACAGAGATTTTGATCTGGCTCTAAAATTTCTTAACTTTTTGGGAGATTCCCCTTGTCCTCTAAGTTATGTTGAAGTCTTTGGCCGCGTTTGTAAGTGAGGTTCACTAATCTGAAGGAAGAAATGGATGACAACTTTCATATTTTTATCTAAGTTGAAGGTTACTCATGAAGAAAAGATATCCCTACTTATTCCCACAAAAATGGTGGGATTAAAAGGGAGAACTTTTCTTCATGTGTAACTTGAACAAAATATGGAAGTTGTCATCCATTTCTTCCTTCATAATGCCTTCAATGTAGTGAATAGTCCTATCCATGCCCAATTTAACACACGAGGCCTTTGTGCGTAATCAAAGATGCTAGATTTTGGACAACTGTTCCAGGAAAATGTATTGAATTTAATTTTGGATAACTGAGTAAAAGTTTTTGTCAAATGTTTTTTCATTCATCAGTTTTGGTTGTAATTTTTCTGTAAGGCAAGCATTCTGTTATTGTTGATTTACTGCATGATTGATGCAGACTAGTAGTACTCTTTTTGGATGCTTTTGTTTATCATTTTTTTGATGAATGTATGATTGTTGTGTATGATGCTTTGTTCATACTGCCTAATGACCACTCATACTAAAATCAATAGTATATGCCTTGAATTTGTTCCAGGCCTGTGAGAAACTTTGATGAAGTTGCTTTCCACTTCATTGAGTGCATACATACCCACCTGCTGACATCCAAGTTACAGGTATCATTACTATTTTGAATTGATGGAAGAATTACTTGGTTTTGTGCATTCATTAGCTTGAAGAGGAATTTGGATAGACTGTACCTCATAATTTGTTAATTTACTTACGGTGTATTTACATTCATTAAAGCTGCAAGGGAATGCTGCCACTCAAGCGCAGCCTATGGACTCATCTCTGAACACTCCTGTGCGGAGTGGGTCAACTGGATATCAGACAGCCCCATCAAACCAAGTATTGTCTCTGATTATGAACAATTACATCTCAAACTGTCTTCACTTGTTTAGCAAGCAATTAATGTTCAATTTTGTAGTTCTCCGGGCAAGTTAGTGTTGATGGACTAAAGAGCTGTGATCAGTTGGTTCTTGATTATCTGCAGCAGCCTTCAAGCATGTAAGTCACAATTTCACTAGGAACTTCTTTACTCATTTTGGTTTTCTTAGTGTCACCTCTTTTCGTGTAAGATGCATTGGCTGCGGGTGCTTAATTTCAACTTTTTACTCTGTTCAATTTTGGGACTTAATTTTTTATTGCAGCGGAAAAGAAAAGGGGATACACAGAGATGAACTTTCCCAGCACCTGAAAGTTCCTGTGGGAAAGATCTTGTACTCTCTCTCTCTCTCTCTCTCTCTCTCTCTCTCTCTCTCCCGGATTTACTTTTATCTTTTTGTTCTTACACTGAATTTCGCTTTGCTATTCCAGGGAAGCTATCAGGTCTCTTGAGGAGGAAGGCTTAATATATTCCACGATCGATGAGTTTCACTACAAGTCAGCAGCATATGGTTAATATTCGTCACAAATTTAACCATCTTTAGGATTGCAAGTACTTATATATGAGTGCTGTAATGTACACTTCTCTTTCCATATCTAATATTTATCCCAGGATCTTGTGGATGGGCTCAGTATTAAAGCTCAATTAACCGCCCTTGCTATTTTGGTTGATCATAAAATGTTACTTGTGAGATAACAAGTTCAGTCGTTCACTGATTTCAAATAGCTGTCCTGATAACAAGTTCAGTCGTTCACTATAGTGATAAAGGTCTTGAAATCAAACAGGACGTGGACTCTGTAGCAATACTTTCTATCCGACTGTTGTCTTTCACACTCTTCAAAGCCTAAATGGATGAACCAGTTTATTGAATTTTGAATGTCTATATTTTGTATTATGTAAAAACAATGTACAAGGGAAGCTCTTATAAATGAGCTTTGGAAGAAAGGAAAAGAAAAACAGAAGCCGAAAGAAAGGGAGGACAAGCAGAAAACATGGAGCATAAAACATGGAAAAGTAAAGGTGAGGAAAACATGGAAAAGTAAAGGTCACCATACACCATGTTTTCTTCCAATACTCCCCCTCAAGCTGGATCAAAGGGATTAATTGATCCAAGCTTGAACAAAAGACGTTGAAAATCAGCAGAGGGTAATCCTTTTGTGAAAATATCCGCAAGTTGATCATGACTGCGCGTGTAGTGAGTGTCGATCACCTTGGACTGAACTTGATTTCTGACGTAGTGACAATCAACTTCAATATGTTTAGTTCACTCATGGAATACAGGATTCGATGCAATGTGCATCGCGGCCTGATTATCACAGTGTAGGGACATAGGTTGTTGATGAGGAAAACCTAAAGTCAACAGAAGGTTTTTGAGCCAAATAAGTTCACAAGCAGTGGACGCCATAGCACGATACTCTGCCTCTGCACTAGAGCGTGCAACAACACTTTGTTTCTTGCTTTTCCAGGTAACTAGGTTGCCTCCCACAAACGTACAAAACCCAGTGGTAGACTTGCGATCGAGAGAATTGCCTGCCCAGTCAGCATCGGTATAGCCTGAGATCTGAGTGTGACTATTGTTGCGCATAAGAATTCCTCTACCAATGGAACCCTTAAGATAACGTAGCACACGATGAACAATCTTCAAATGATCCATGCTTGGAGAGTGCATAAACTGGCTAACAATGCTGACAGCATATGATATATCAGGACGTGTGATAGTCAGATAAATGAGTTTGCCAACCATTCTTTGATAGTAACTTAAATTGGGAACTGGATCACCGTGAGTTTTTAGCTTCAAGTTGCTATCCAAGGGGGTACGAGCAGGCTTGCAATCTGTCATTTTTGCTTCGTGAAGAAGATCCATGACATACTTGCGTTGGTTGAGGAAGAAACCCTTGTGAGAGTGTGCCATCTCGATGCCCAGAAAGTATTTGAGAGTGCCAAGATCCTTGATAGCAAACTTGTTGTTGAGATACTGTTTAAGAGCAATAATCTCTGACATATTATCACCTGTCACAATTAGATCATCAACATAAATGAGCACAACTAGTTTACCCACTAAGCTGGAACGAACAAATAGGGAAGAATTCGCAATACTTCGACAAAAACCAACCCTTTCCAGAACATGACTGAGCTTGGCATACCATGCACGTGGACTTTGCTTGAGACCATAAATGGATTTATGGAGTTTGCACATCATTTCTGGATTGTTTGATTGAGGATGACCTGGGGGTAGCTTCATGTAAACCTCTTATTCAAGTTCACCATGCAGGAAAGCATTTTTAACATCCATTTGAAAGAGAGGCCATGCATTGTTAATTGCAACCGACAACAATACTCTAACAGTGTTCATTTTTGCCACTGGAGCAAATGTCTCTTTATAATCGACGCCATAGGTTTGTGTAAAACCTCGAGCAACCAAGCGAGCCTTATTCCTTTCGATTGTGCCATCTGAATGAAACTTAGTTTTGTACACCCAACGACTCCCCACTGCCTTCTTTCCTTTTGGAAGTTTCACTATAGTCCATGTGTTATTTTCATGGAGGGCTTGAAGCTCCTCTGCCATAGCATTTCTCCACTCACTGTGAAGATTGGCTTCTTGAAAACTTTGAGGTTCTCGAGCTTCATTAATGGCACTTAAGAATGTAGCAAAAGAAGATGAGACTTTGCTATAATCAATAACATCAGTCACGGGATACCTGGCAGTGTAGGTCACATAATCATGCAACTTGGATGGAAGTTTCCTCTCTTGTGCAGGATTGCGACGAACTGTAGGAGATTGAACTACAGGTATTTGAACAACATCATGGTTGGAAGGATCACTGGAGGGTGCAGTGTGAATCTCTGATGAGGAAGGGTTTTCATCTTCAAGATGTTCCACCGAGTGAAGGTTAACATCATCCGGCACATGATCACTAGGAATGCATGTTGCATCTTCTCCGTTTGGATATGGAAAAGGAAATAAGTCCATCAAATGCTCCCCCTGTCTAGAGTAATCCAGTGATTGTGAGAAGTAAGGAACATGTTCTTCAAATTTAACATCCCTTGAAACAACCATTTTTCTAGTTGTTGAATTATAGCACTTGTAACCTTTTTGGGTAGATGAATAACCTAGAAAGACACATTTGGCAGCCCTTGGGTCTAGCTTGTCACGATTTTGAGTTTGAATGTGAACAAAGCATGTACACCCAAAGACTCTCAAATGGGAAAAGTTGATCTTTCTATTTTTCAAGACCTCATAAGGTGATTTAAAATTCAACACTTTACTAGGCAATCTATTGATGAGATATGCCGCAGTAAGGACTCCTTGAGACCAAAACTTTTTAGGCACATTCATGTGAAACATAAGAGCTCTAGTCTTCTCAAGTAGATCTCTATTCTTCCTCTCGGCCACCCCATTTTGTTGAGGTGTTCCAACACAGCTTGTTTGGTGTAATATACCATGCGTGCTCAAGTAGTGTGAGATGTTATGAGACATATATTCTGTGCCGTTATCTGATCGTAAAATATGAATTTTTGAAGCAAATTGGGTGGCCACAAGTCTATGAAAATCTTGAAAAACTTCCATCACTTCACTTTTAAATTTCAAAAGATACAACCAAGTAATCCTTGTGAAATCATCCACAAAAGTTACAAAATATTTGTATCCATCAAAAGACTCTATAGTTGGTCCCCAAACATCGGAATGCACAATTTCAAAAGGTTTACTAGCCCTAGACAAAGAGGAAGTAAATGGTAATCTAGTAAACTTAGAAAAATGACAAACATCACAAGGACTTGTAACTTTGCACATATTTGGGAACAAGGTGGATAGAACTTTTTCAGAAGGATGTGCTAGGCGTTGGTGCCAAAGTTGTTGTTCTTGAGCTAAGCTTGAAGTGACTTGAAAAACCTTGGGAACTTGAATATGCTTGGAAAGATAGTAGAGACCATTTAAGAAAAATCCTTCACCAATCGTCTTCTTGGTGACTACATCCAGAAAGATCACATTTTTGGGAGAGAAAATGGCAAGACAATTTAATGAGTTTGTGATCTTGCTAACAGATAAAAGTTGAAAAGGGAATGAGGGAACATAAAGAGCCTCAGACTCGACATCACTTGAGATCAAATGTATTTTTCCTTTTCCCACAACCATAGCATTTTTTCCATTGGCAACTGACACTTGGGATGGAATAGAAAATTTTTCAAATTTATGCAAGTTTGTAGACTTGTTAGTCATATGATCAGTGGCTCCAGAATCTATAATCCAATAATCATGCACATTACCAATGTTGAGAGCAGTTGAGAAGGAGTGTAAGATACCTGAGATGTCCCTTTGTACCACGCCTTCATTTCCAGCCAGGAAGCCAGCAAACTGTCCTAGTAGTGCAGTTTGATTGTTGTCACACTGATTTAGTGGTCCTTCACTATCTCCAAGACCTTGTTTCTTGTGAAGAAACATAGCAAACTCGTTGATCAGTGCAGCTGGATTAGTGGTGAACTTCAGTGCTCCATCAGAAGAAGTTGTGGCAACATGATTTGCCTTGTAAGAAGAGTTGCACGAGCCTTTCGAGACACCTTTGTTATCCCTAGGAAACTTTGGTTTTAACTCTGGATGAAGAATCCAGCATCCATCTCTTGAGTGCCCACCAGCATCACAATGGCTACATTTTAAGCCAGTTTTCTTTCCTTTGTAGCCTCTCTCCTCACCAAGTTTTTGGTTAGAGAAGTAAGCCCTAGCTTCTGGTATATTTGCCTTCATGTCCAAGGTCATGACTTTCCTTCGAACCTCTTCTCTTTGAATTGTGGCACACACACTTGAAAAAGAAGGCAGGTCGGGATTCATGAAGATATGACTTCGAAGATCTTCGAATTCAGGACTCAGACTTGCTAGGAGTTGGAATATTTTGTCTTCCTCGGCTCTTTTAGTTAGCACAGCAGCGTCGATGGTGTGTGGTCGATACACATTCAGCTCGTTCCACATAGTGGTCAGCTTTCCAAGATGTTGCACAAATGGCTTCCCTTCCTGTTGCAAACCAGCAATGTCCTTCTTTAACTGAAACACTCTAGCCGCATTGTTCTGATTTCCATACATTTCCTTGAGATTTTTCCAAAGAGTCATGGAGGATTCAGCATAGCTAAAAATTTCTGCAATCTTACGATCCATGGAATTGAGTAGCCACGACATGACCAACTGGTCTTTGCATAGCCAAGCATCATACTCCGGTGAGGTAGTCTCAGGCATTGGAATAGCACCATTAACATAACCAAGCTTTGATCGTCCTCCCAGAGCAAGAGAAACTGCTCTCTCCCATGGAAGATAGTTAAACTCATTTAACAAGACAGAACTAAGACGTTGATTTGGGTTGATATCAATATCTGAGTGTGGTGATGGTGGAGTAGCATGAAAGCCGTCTCCTTCCAAATTTACTAAGCTTTCTTCAGCCATGATTGAAGGACAAGAAGCTCACAAATCTCTCAAGAGAACATCACAGAGACAGGCCGGTTAGGGTCACTGCTCTGATACCATATTGAATTTTGAATGTCTATATTTTGTATTATGTAAAAACAATGTACAAGGGAAGCTCTTATAAATGAGCTTTGGAAGAAAGGAAAAGAAAAACAGAAGCCGAAAGAAAGGGAGGACAAGCAGAAAACATGGAGCATAAAACATGGAAAAGTAAAGGTGAGGAAAACATGGAAAAGTAAAGGTCACCATACACCCATGTTTTCTTCCAATACAGTTGCACGAAATATGGGCTTGTCCCAAAATCCTACTACCTCAGGAAGCAGAGGAAGCAGAGGCGGCTCAGTGATGCCACATTCTTATACCATCTTATGTGATAAGTCATGCATACAATCAAGATGTGGCGAGTCACTCCTGAGTTTGTAGCATATCAGATACGGCTACCAGACACTCCATTCCATTTGCACTCTTAAAGGGAACACATCTAAGTATTGAAATCATCCGTGCCTAAACTTTGAAGATTGAGATGATACTATAGCCAAATGAACTCCATTCTTGATTAAAAAATCAAGCGCTTCGTGAATTGACACCTAACGTGATGACACTCTTTAACGGATAAGGATTGTCTGTCCTCTCACTTTCGATGCCCTCTCGTGTCTTTTTGTTTGTGTGGTCACGGTTAAGTCACGTCAACATTTTATATAACTATTCATTTTTGTCTTATTATCTTTATAAAAAAATAATATAAAATGTTGACGTGGTTTAACCGTAACCACACAAAATATGAGGGCACGAGAAGTGAGAGGGCATACAATCATTATCCCTCTTTAACAACGAGCATCCCCAAATCCGAAGAAAAAAGTCATTTTATATTATGTTTCCTTTTCCTCTCTTGTAGTTTGGTTTTCGTCACTCTCCCTCTCCATTTCTACCTCTCATTCCTTTCCTTTATCATCTGTTGCTGCTGAAAAATTACGAGGCAGATTGCACTACATGATATAAATGGACAGGTCTTTCTTTTCAATATTAATCTTATATCTAATTAGCAAAATAGCAGGAAGAAAGTGACTTAATCATGTGTTGTTTCTGCTGAAAATGATTGCTAGATTGGAGCAATAATTCAAACCAATTTAGGTCATCGAATACTCATAGCATGGAAGAATTTTCTCAATATTTGATCGATCATTTGAGTAATTAAGAGTCGTAAAATCCCCATTTTATCAGATTTCTCAAGTTTGTTGAAAACAAATTTTAATCACTAGCCAAAGGATCAATATCTGCAGATGGCCACATTGGTTAGAACATATATTGGCATCCGACACAGATGCACCCAAGTTTGAATTTAACGTATGAAGTTTAGACTATTTCAAAATTAAATATGGCCTTTTTTTACATTTTCTGTAAGTCTGAGCTCACACTGAATAAATTTGATGAAAAAATTGGTGACTAACACTATTATCTTTTGAATGAATGTGGTTGAAAAGCTTAATTCGATCGCTCAGACGTTCTACAAAAACAAAGAAAGTACAACTGCAGAAGCAGATGTAAAAATCCATACAAAAACAAATAAAGTGCAGAAGCCAATAACAAACCCAATCAAATATGACAATCTGATTGGAGGAAAGAAATGTTGATTAAAGCAATCTGTTGTTTCTTTTACACACAAATTTATAGGTAGTTTAGAAGAATTTAATATTTATTTCTATCGTTTGTAAAAATTAAAATAAAATAAAAACATTAAACTCAATACTTTAGAAACTTTAAAATCCCATTCACTTTGTAATGGGAGGAGAGTGTCAAAAGTAATATCACATCTGCGAGCAAGTTCTGCCACCATTCAATAATTCCAGATCAAATGGCAACAATCTCAAAACCCCTGATCAGGCCCCAGACTTCTGGCCAGGCATAAGGGACAACGGGGGCATAACTGTCACTCTATAACAGCAAAAGACCAAAACCCTAACCCTAATGTGGGGTAGGAGTACAGCCCATATATGTCAGCTTTGTCAACACTGTTAATTTCAGTTGACTCACCATCAACAACAAAAACAGAAGAGGTAGGAAATTCCCAACATTTTACGAGGGATTTTAACAACGATGAAGATTTTTGCAAAATTCTGGACTGTGACTTTGCAAAGCTGAGTGGGGTTGATGTAAACAGTTCGAACAATGCCATAGATACTGAGGATTATGATAAAATGGGTCATATTTTAGTGTTGCCAAAGCAGATGGAAAATAACCAATGTGGAAGTGAATATGGTGGCCAATTTGATTTTGGGTCCAAAGCTAGGAATGATCTTAATATTATGCATGTGATCTAATATTCTAGTAGATAGAATATTAGGTTTCTAACCATGCGTCTTGGGTACAAAACACCCCCTCTCCTAAATTAATATCATACTTACTGACACACTGGTAATTAATTGTAAGCATTTCACTTTGTTAGTGTTTTTTGTTAATCCATTATGCTTAATTTGTAGCTAGCCATGCTTGTGACTTAGTTGATTAACAACCGATATTTAACTTAATTAAATAAGAGAATTCACTTCAGTATCTGGTAATACCTCCTTGTAAGGAAATTGTGTTGGGAAAATTAATGAGTAATGCGGAAGATCAATTTTTAAACCAAAATCTGGAAACTAAATGATATGGTAATATTAATTAACGTGCTTATTTTTTTATTAGTAACACTTTTGATTTGCATATCTGATTTAAAATTTTAATCTCCTAAACATTATCCATCTTACTTTATAATTTTTCAACAAATTAATAACCTTACTATACATAGTAAGTTTGATCTCATCAGTTGTTGCGTGCACAGTGCTGGGAAAACGTCGTATCTTGTTTCTTTAAATTTATTTGGTTACAGTCATAGTCTCTGAAAAAGGCGGTGTGGTCACGCTGCTAAATCTTTGGACCGGTTTTAATTCTCTTTTCTTTTAATTTCCCAGAAAACAACACAAACATCAACTTCGTTTTCTTTGATTAAAAGGCTGTGCCACGTGCACACACAGTCTGTCAAACGAAAAGCTCAAGTGAACCCACAATCTCGTTATGACACGTGGCACGTGACACCTGGCTCGTGATATCTTACTGTGCCATGTTCACGTGACGCCCGTCACATGTTGAGATTTTGATCTTCCTCCACGTTGGGGACCTCACCAAGTCACTTTTATAGAATCCCAATCAAAACCCAATCAACAAATATTGTAAAAGTGCTCGTGTTTTATGATTGGATTGGATTTTGGATAATGTGAAAATAAAATATAGCTTTTCTTTTAGAGTACAACTTTGTGTGGTTGGATTAGAGTATCAATTAGCCTGTTATTTACTTAACATAATTGCATGTTATGAAGAAAATTGTGTATATCTGCTTTTAATTGATTTTCCGAGCTTTTGATCATTCAAAATAATAATCCCGTCCCAAAACTTGAAACAAACATTGTCTGCGATGTTGAAAACAAAGAAAACAAAAGTAATCAAGAACAATGAAAGAAAGAGGTGTTAGAACTTTCCTGGGCTTTTTGTCGGCATGAAGATGAGCAAACGTTGAAGCGAGATGTGACATGCTTTGTAACCAATTAACTTCCTAGAACTTTAATCTTGAATTCAGATTTGATTTAAGTAACTACCACTCGGTCATCTTTTATAAATTCAGCGTTTATATATTTAGCTCAATTCCCTTCTTTTTCACACAATCATATAAGTGTCGTAGTTACCAAACTGCCATCGATCATATATACCTGCGAGCTGTGCTTAAGTATTGTAGTTAACAAAAAGTAAATAGAGTCCATCCATTTTCTTCTTTCAATGATATATACTATTATTATCAGATGATACAAAGCCAAAATATTTTACAAAGCAACCCAATATATCCCAAATAACACAATCACCATGCATGTAGATGTACTCTTTATTACACCCGATGTATACCAGCAAACCCAAAAGCATATCAATCACTAAAAGAACAAAGTAAGCTAGTGATATGAAGAAAAAAGAAAAAGAAATCAACAATATATCAACGAGACTAACACACAACGTTAGGTACCAACTGATGTCATACAGATGTCTACACGTCCCGAACGTGGAAGACGTTGGGGTTTTTAATGACAATATCATACATGTAAACAGAGTTGAACTTGGAGAAGTCCCTGGGGAGAGAGATTAGATCGATCGAAGATCGCTTGTGGAATTGGAAGAGATCGGGATCACCTTCATAGTACCTCTCCCAGCCTAACCCCGTCAATATTTGCTCGAGCATCGAGTAGGACGACACCACCTGCCCACTCGGCAAGTGCACCAAAGCCTTCCTCCTCGAAGATGTCTCGGCCTGCGGATTTTCCACAAGGCGAATCACCCCATTATTCTTGAAAACCCAAACCCCAGACATTTTTTCTTTCTGGTTGCTAGAACTAGGTTTTCTCTGGTGGGCAGTATTGGTTGTAATGTGTTGCTGTTTCTTTGGAGAAAGAGGAGGAGAAGGAAATGGAGTGGGTTGCTGTGAGAAAACAGGTGGTCGGAGGGGGTATATATATATGTGTGTCAAAGGGACAAATAAAAACAAGAGGGAATACTCTATGAGTGGGAGTGAGAAACTGAAAAGGATGGTGATTGTGGGACCTAATGGGATTAAAAACAAGAGGGTGCATGGATGCGCGTAGGGTTTTTTGATTTAGGGCACAAATCATCACCATCAACATCCAATTCCGTGGGGTTGGGGTTTGGAAGAATCTTTGTGTAGCTTAATTGCAAATAATATCTTCTTTTGTTCTCCTTTTTCTCTTTTTATTTTTTGGTGATGGGGAATCTTTGTATACAAATACATGCCACTGTTCATTAATTAAGAAAAGATTCAAAAAGGAAAGTCAATGATGGAAAGAAGCTGCACTCACTTGTATCACGAGATGTCCACGTGAAGGGGGTGGGAGTGACTAGGGGCTGTTATTTCTTGTGTGGATCTTGGGATGTTGGGGGGTTTTCCGACTGAAAGCTCCTGTTTGGGATTATTGTTGTTGGAAAAACGTAGTCATTTATAATTGCTTTTAACCTTAAAAGCTACGTTTTTATTTTGATGTACAATTAAATTATTGATCATTGAACAGTTTGATACAAATTAGAAATTAGTTAACCAATGTTACCATTGTCATCCTTTTAACTTTTACGTGAGAAACTGTCTTTTGTATTCTGTATTAGTTTTTTTTTTTTTTTTTTAATTTTTTTTTAAGGGAGATAACTGGTGGCAAGTCACGGTTATCCACATCTCACAGTTATCCACACCTTCCGGGGGTCGGGAAGACTCACAGAGGCATTTCAACCTCCCTCTAATCACAAGTCTGACTTCCACACCAACAATGGGTTTCGAATCTGAAACCTCCAGTTTTTAGTTTAAAGGAAGCCTTGCAATTCGTCTTTTACCACTGGACCACCAACTCGAGGTTTGTATACTGTATTAGTTGATATAATCAATATTCAATTTTAATGAGCCTCTGAATAGATTAAGTGAATACCCAAAATTGTAGTCATTTTATTTCTATCTTTCTATACATAACCGAAGAATGAAAAAGATTCTTCAAGAGTATTGGGTCCCAGAAGTGCATGATAATTCAAATGTGATTTGGTCTTCCTCAATACTGTTTCAATTTTAATCAAAATATTTTTTTTTTTCTATTTGTTTTATGGTATGACTATAGATGGTAGAGGTGCACGCCTTGAGTTCTTCTTAAACGGATCAAACACACATCTAATTGCTTGCATATTTTATTAAATGCGTCTTCATGTGGTGCTTGAAACTACATTGGTAGAGTGTACACACACACACACATATATATATATATATATGTAGGGAGTTGTTATTAGCACTCCAAAAATCTCATTTGGTACTACAAACTTTCTATAATTAGAAAGAAAAATACAGTTGTGAGGAGTGTAGAATGAGATTTTTGGAGAGCTAATAACAATTCCCTATATATATGTATTTCTGGTAATGCTAGGTAGATCAAATTTGCAAATTATGTGATGTGTCACCAATAGGAAATTAACATTTTAATCAACACTTAATAATCCAATCATCAACCACCACGTCATATAGTTTACAAAATTTGATCTAAATAGTTAGTCTCCCTGATATCCCTTTACTTTCACACTAGGGTTTGACTCTTACTACCCCCTCCCCAATCTTTGGCTTCTTTTGTACCAAAGAGTTCATGTACTAAAAAATTATGTACTAAATTTGCCAATAGGATCTTCTTCGGATCCTCTTTGTGAGGATTCTGGAGATCTGTGAATCGTGTCCATTTATCGTACATCGTGTAGTCAGTTTTTGTCAGGTACTGTTTGTGTTCAATTTTAAATAAAAAAAATTTTAAATGATTTCTGACTGCACGATGTATGATGAACAAATACAATTTACGAATCTCCAGAATTCTCATAGAGAGGATCCGAATTTCTAAATTAGTAGTCTGTTGATATGACCTATATTTTAAAAACAAAAGTAAAGGACCAAGGCTGAGCTTGAATGCATAATCCAAAAACATTCCTTAATGGTTAATAAGTAACTGAAAACATCAAAGTTCGATCCAACTAGGTTTAGGTTTATTCATACATTAAGCGAAAGCAAATGATGAGATACTAAGTACTTTTATTATTGAGATTAGACAGTTGATTATTTTCCCTAATCATTTTTATTGTTAAGATTTCTCCCAAATTCTAAATACCACTCAAATCTAATCACGGACTCGAGATACATATGTCCGTCGAAGTCAATTCATGTATAATTGAGCCCTAAGGTGATGTACTTTGTCATTCAAAAGGACCACTACTTCACCAAGTCTCAATTATCATCGTAAAAAATTCATCGTTTTTCCAGAATGTCTGAATGATCAAACACTTAAAAAAAATGCCCCCATGTTGCCCACATGTCATCACATGGGCTTACATGGTCCTGTAGCCGGAGAGGAGAAAGGAGGGCCTTTGAGCTGCCGTCTTGTCAAATCCATGCTTACTGTTATATGTAGGATATTTTGGAGGTAGAGTTTCTTGACAGAGGTAGATTGTCTGTACTTCTGTTACCGTGATCTTTCTCATCTTTTTTTATTTATGCGATCACGGTTAAGCCACGTCAATATTTTATTTTTCTATTATTTTTTGTCTTATTATCTCTATTAAAAAATTAATATAAAATATTAACGTGACTTAACCGTAACCGCACAAATAGGAGGGGATAGGAAGGGCACGGGTGGGCAGACAATCTACCTCCTTTCTTGACACGTTCAAAAGGACCTGCGAAAAATACGACCACACAGTAAATTTGATCTTCTTCAATGTGAACTTAACAATAACAAGTCAAGAACCAGGCGACAAGAAATCAATTTCAGTGCGAATGTTGGCATCTGCTATCATAATGATGGACTTTATGTTATCTGTTTCTTACTGTTTGCGAATTGGCAAAAAAGGAAAATTTTGTTTGATTAGTCAATATCGAGTTCCTTGTTCATTAGGTAACTTAAAAGACATAGAATAGGGCTGTCATTGTCTATTGCTTCCTTCCTTATTCTGTTTTCTTTCTTTGAAATTAACCAAAAATCTTTGTCAAGTGGTTGATGTTGAATCTAGGAAGAATCTAGGATCAAAACTTCACGTGATTACGTGATACATGGCGAATCTGACAAACTCGATCTACTATATATACACACACAAACAATCCTAATTTATGTGTGTGCATTTGGTTAAAGATGCATGTATATTTAATTCAACAGTTGATCAATTTTAATCTAGTGACACTTAATTTTTATTTTGTAGGAGTATGTATTAAGTTCATTCATAAGCGACAATTTTTAAATTAAAAAAAAAAGTTATTTAACAGTTGATCGGTAACATATTTAATAAGATGTCAAATTTAATGTAACTCATCCACATAATTAGATCACAAAAGTCAAATTAACAGTGGTCCTCGATCAACTTTTGAGTCTGAAAGTTTATATTCTCATGTTCCCCCTCGTGCATGTAGAGAGCATTGCATGCTGGATTTTTGTATGCCTTTAGGCCTCCAAGCCCCTCAAGCGCAATGTCACCTTTGCATGCCTTTAGGCCTCCAAGCCCCTCAAGCGCAATGTCACCTTTGCTTCTGTTTTGTTCCACTTTTTACATTCCCCAAGGTCCTAGTGATATAGACCCCTCCTAACCCCAATACTTCTGAAAAATCTCAAGTGGTACCCAATTCTTTCGATTCCGGTCATTTACATCTTTGTTACCATTTCATTTTTCGTATTATCGATACACTGAAGTTTCCCCTGACCTATTTATAATATATACATACATACATACATACATATATATATATATATGTATGTATTCTTTTTGTTTTTTTTTATTCGAAAATCAGGGTCTCAACACAGAATTTTGTTTGTCTAGAAATTTCGTCCCCATGTCAAGTGGATTGCATCCGGGCTTTAAGCTGTATCGCACGACCTGCAGACTTTATAATGTATTTGCTAATTACTTCAATTTCTTTGTTTCAAGCTCCGACAGTTACTATTTCTTTCAAAGGCATGCAGTCACGAAAGGACATAATTAATGAAATGATATTGAAATTAATTTTAAGCTCCGAAAATTATAGTTATTTTTTTTCCATTTGTCCAAAGATAATATTTGTGTTGTGCTTTTTGTCAAAAGTTCAAAACTATATTGTTTGGTGTCACCACACTCTATAATATATATACACTTTGAATTATCAACCTTAAACTTCATTTTATCCTAGCTCCTACGTACAATAAATAGTAGTGAAAAATGTGTAAGTTGAGGAAATCTTCATGTACATTTCAACGAGGCTGCCCTATATCTTGTTTAATTGTGTTCAATTAAAACTTAATTACTAAAAATACAACCAAGAATTTACTAATTTGTTATATATCAAAGTCTGTAGAATTTCAACCTTTGGTATCTCTTATTATATACATATTCTCTAGTTGTGAGTGTCACATCCCGGCGCGGGGGGGGGGGGGGGGACCACTTCCCGGGCCCGCTCCACCACCGTAGCACAATATTGTCCGCTTTGGGCCCCGACCACACCCTCACGGTTTTGTTTTTGGGAACTCACACGAGAACTTCCCAATGGGTCACCCATCTTGGGAGTGCTCTCGCGTGCTACTCGCTTAACTTCGGAGTTCCCATGGAACCCGAAGCCAGTGAACTCCCAAAAGGCCTCGTGCTAGGTAGGGATGGGAATATACATATAAGGATCACTTCTCTGGGCGATGTGGGATGTCACAATCCACCCCCCTTAGGGGCCCGACGTCCTCGTCAACACACCACGGCCAGGGTTAGGCTCTGATACCAATTGTCACATCCCCGCCCGGGGGGGGGACCACTTCTCGGGCCCGCTCCACCACCGTAGCAGGATATTGTTCGCTTTGGGCCCCGACCACACCCTCACGGTTTTGTTTCTGAGAACTCACACGAGAACTTCCCGATGGGTCACCTGCTCTCGAGCGCTACTCGCTTAACTTCGGAGTTCTCATGGAACTCGAAGCCAGTGAGCTTTCAAAAGGCCTCGTGCTATGTAGGGATGGGAATATACATATAAGGATCACTCCCCTGGGCGATGTGAGATGTCACAGTGAGGATGTGAAGGTAAAAGAATCTCACATCAGTGAAACGAGAAACTTTGCAAGAACTTATAAGAGGTTGGGTTACTTCCCATATCACCAATTAGCTTTATGGTGAAATCTCAACTTTCTTTATGAAATCAAAGTATGTTTGCCCAATTGTGAAGCCCAACGACCACGCATACTCCATCTCACCCCACTCCCCACTTGTTTTGTTCACATGAGTCTCACATCGGTGAAAGGTGAAATCTTGCAAGGGCTTATAAGAAGTTGAATTACTCCTCATATTACCAATTGGTTTTATGATAAACCGGAGGATTCTTGTGTAGTTTTCTTTTTGGCTTTGCCTCATTCTAACGGAAAAAAAAAAAAAAAAAAAAAGAAAAAAAAAACACAAAGAATTGGTGATAAAAAAACGACAATCACCTCTTTCATAGTTTTGTAACAGTATAAAATGATGTGATTGCAAAGTTGGTAGCCTACCTAATACATGAGGACATGAGTATAATTAAGAACCCAATGGCACTTGGACACCTCAAGGTCTTTTTAATAAGTGATTTGGAACCAGAAAAGAGAATCCTTGCCCTACGTGTATATGAAAGGTGTTTTGGATGCCAATTAGTGGTCATTTTCATACATTAGCGATTTGGCAAAGAAGTGTTTGGCTCTTGGAGAACAACTGTAGCAGTAGCACACCATGATTTTCCATATATTCCATATTCTTTTTGTCATTCTTTCGACTTTTCCATACATAATATTTTTTCACATTTCTTTGCGCACAAATATTAGGTTTTTGGTGGGGGCGCCGAAGATTCCATAACATATGTACACCACAAACTTTATGCAACATGCTTAGCTTTTCATACATATCTCATTTGAAGTGAGAATCAAGGGAAAGGTAGCTTCCACACTCGTCACTACCTTTTTATATCCAAATAAAAGAGAAAAATAGGATAACACTTGCATCCGTGAGAGGGGAATGCACATATCCTACTTATATACTCACCGTACAACTTTTATAATCTGAACCTTTGAATTTCATAATGTTCATTTGAAGATCATTCCTACCAAAATCATTTGAACCAAAGATCATCTAGTCAACTAAATGTATGAAATAAATGGACGGTGTGAGTACTAGGTAACACATTCATGATAAATTGTCGATCTGTTTGATCTATTTGAAAACTAAACGATCTCTAATTCAAATGATTGTTGTTGTTGGGATGATTTTCAAATAATGATTAAAAAATTGAACAACTTTGATTATAAAAGTTCTATGGTGAAAATACATTGTTTGCTAGGGATGAGATTTGTATACTGCTTCTATGAAAGGAGGATGCTAATATATTCAGAAAGATACATGCACTCAAGAATAATTAGTACTCCAAAATAATTTTGTGGATTGTAATAATCTTAAAACCATATCTACATTTAATTGGCCAAAGTCTAATCGTTCAAGCTATAGAACAGTGTTGAATGACGTTTGGTTTAATTAGCTTAACAGAAACTTGTCGAGGCATGTTTGATAATGAAAAAAGTTGAGGTTTTACCATAAAAGTTAATTCGTAATATGTATGGGGAGTGACCCAATTACTTATTATCACATGTAAAGTCTCCTCTTTTCCCATTATGAGTTTAATACTCTCAACATGTCATCTGTTAAATTTTCAAGCCTGGCACGTGAACACTATACAAATCGGGTGACGTAGAGCACGTGTGAATGTTGGGCTTCACATATGGGACAACTTGCTCTGATTTCATGAAAATGTTAAGGTTCCTCTATAAAACTAATTGACAATATAGAAAGTAGTCTAATTATGTATAGGCACATGCAAGGTCCGTTCTTTCTCTAATGTAAAATTAATACTCTCATTATATATAACCATTTTGTTCTGCTTTTTCTGTCATCAACCATTTATGAGTTGCGCAAGATTTTTTATTTTTGTTGCCTTATGGGGATTTATTGGTTCGTCCTTTCTTGCGGGATTTGAACTCCACAAGCTTATAACATAATTCATGAACTAGAATAATATTTGACGAAGCAGTACTAACTTTACACAACCCTAATGGCAGAACTTATATTCCTAATGGTGATATAATACATACATACATACATATATATATATATATATATATATAGACACACACACACACACCTCGAAAGCTAAACTTATTATAATTAGGAGGATAATCGAGTTTGCGATCTTCAAATAAAGCTTGTCTTTTTCTAGAAATCAGATACTAATTCCCATCTAAAAGAGCAAATAGATTGCAATGAGAATAAATTAGATACTAATTCAACAGTAATAGAGCATTTAATTTATAATAATTAAACTTCCAATGATAATATTTAAGAGAAACAGTGTATGGTACGCATTGAATCGAATATGAGCCAAAACTTCGTATAGTGGATAGGGCACCTACTAACCCAACGTGAAGAGGATAATTTAGTGCGATGTCACCAAAGTGAACGTATCAAGATCATTATCTAATTTAAGGAAAATACTAGGCACTTAGGTATCAAATTTGTACATCAAATGATCGATTTGGCACCAATCAAATTTGTGTTTTAATTCAAGTTGGATTTTTTTGGTAATAAAAAAAATTTATAGTATATAATGTACCACATCATTTAGTACATAAATTTGGTGTATGTAGCACCACCCTTAATTTAACATGGGTAATGCTAGCAACTTTTATTTTTGTAACAATGCTGGCAACTTAATTCTCACTTATATTTTCTTATTCTACTTCTTTGACCCTTTTCTATCATACAATGTTACCTAATGATTTGAGACGCTTTACCGTAATGGCGAAAAGCAATCATGTCTATACACTCTGGTGCATGTTCGATCCCTATCGATACCTATCTCCCATAACTCTAACACACTAACGCTACTGTTTGTAAAAAAAAAAAAAAAAAAGATTAAAATTTGACATTGATGCTAATCAAATGGTAAAACGATTTCTAATTTGGTTACTTTTTGGCAAAGCTGATCTTTAAAGGGTGGCCTTGAAATTATACAGTTCCATCATCAAACATTACATGATAAAAATGATAGTCGAGAGGTAAAACAAGAAGATATGAGTGAGAAAGTTGCTAAGTTACTAACATCCTTATTCAATTTATAGCCAATCACTTTAAGTTGATGCTTAATTAAAAGCAATTATATCGACTGTATAATATAAGAAATTTAACATACATACGTATGTATATGAGTGTATATAACTGTTTTACAAGAACTTACGATGGCAAGTACCTTTTGCAATTCCATGCATGCTGGTGGATTAGCAAGTTTAATTCTACGATAAACTCAAGGGTCGTTGTTTTGTCCATAACCCTAAATTAATCCACATGGCCCAAATGGCCCAATATAACCATAACCCTAGATTTAATTCACAAACCTAAATCATAATTATAACCACGAATCTAGTCATGAAGAACGTGTAGAACAAAAACGGATCAGGAAAAAAAAATCAATATCTAATGATCCAATGTGTATATAGTGAGGATTTATTAACTTTGATTTTGCCTTGTAATGTATAATATGTAAAAGTGTTTAACATGCTGAAATTAGGGTTATGACGTTGTGTTGAATATGAAGTGAAATCACTCGAAAAGCCAAATTCTTAACATCTTCCACCTAGTTACCCCAGAGTAGTCAGTAATATGGAGTCATGAAAGTTTTCTTTTTGAATACATCAATATTTTTACACTAGAGGAGGGGGAGTTCGGCTATGATACACATTGGGCATCTTAATTTGGTTGCAAATTCTCCATCCATGAAATTCGAACCTAAGACCTCTCACTTCTAAGCAAAGAGGAATATCACCAGATCGTAGTACCGAGTGGCTAGTCATGAAAGTTATTTACCATGTCTTTGTGATGACTTACGACTTGTGAGAAATTAACCATGACAATATATGTGAAACAGTTATTAATTAAAAGAAGGATCGATTAATAAAAAAAAATCCAGCATCATAGGGGTTAATTTACAACTTCAACCAATTTAAGTAGAGATTTTTACGTGTGTTTGGAACACGGGCACATACGCCATATATGTCATTATAATAGTGAAGGGACATTTGAAAAAAAAAAAACTTTCCTCCGATTGTATAGTAACCTAGGCGTACTACCCCATATTCCGAACGCATTGAAAATCTCTCCCATTTAAGAAACAAAGTCCCTCTTTGAAAAAAAAAAAAATTTATGAAAAAAATATATATGAAGCATCTTTTTGTGTTTGTTTCTAAAGTAATGCTACTCTTACCACATTTTTATACTACATTTGTACCACCTCTCTAATAGAGGTAGGGTCTACCAAAAACATGTGAGTTACATCTTTAATAGAAAAGTGGTACAATTATGGTATCGAAAATGTAATAAGAATAGCATTTTTGTTTTTCCAGCTTTTCCAAAACAAAACTTCTTGCAAAATTTGTGCCCTCCCAATGTCCCTATTCCCATAATTTTCCTTGAAGGCTATCTCCAGCCCAAATGTGCGAGATCCCAAACTTTAGTCCTGTATTTTCAACTTTTCACCTATACGTATAAGGTTATGGGTTAGGCAATTTTTTGCTTCAACTGTAAGAGACCTATAATTCCTGCCCCCAACTTGATTAAATTGAAGGCTATCTCCAGCCCAAATGTGGGAGATCCTAAACTTTAGTCCTGTATTTTCAACTTGTCACCTATACATATAAAGTTATTACCGTTAAAATTGATTAAATTGAATTTGAATGGTTGGAGTTTAAAAGAAATGACTAGCACGCCATCCGAATCAAAACCCCATAAGGTACTACAGCCATTGGATCTCAACGGCATGACAATCTAGGTCGTAGAACCCTTGCTTGCCGTGCACTCGCTTGCAGAGAATTCCTTTGTCATTTTGTTGCTGTTAGGGGTGGGCACGGTGCGGTTCCACCCCTAAATTGGAACCGGAACCGAAATATATTAACGGTTCAATTCGGTGCGGTTCCACTTAAATTTATGACTAGAACATTACGGTTCGGTCTACACCGGTTTCGATTCGGTTCTTGCCGGTTTACGGTTCCTAATAATAAATTATTTGAACACCAAATCATTATGCATTCAAATACATCTTCTAAAACTGATTACATAAAGTTGCATACAACACATCTTTTTTAATGCAAATGTCTTTGGTAGTGGCACCAAGTCAACAAAAAGAGACAACTAAAATACATATGCACGGGTCAATCAGTCAACAAACAAAAAAATGATGAAACAAATTGCAAGTTTTCAGACTTCAGAGAGCAAGCAAGAAGCAGCAGCTCCTGTACACAATTTACCTATTATACCATGACATGTGTGTGTATATATAATTTATTTATTTATTATTAATAAAACGGTTCGGTTCGGTTCGGCCGGTTCTTGGTCATTCAAAACCGGAACCGGAACCGGTTTGAACGGTTCGGTTCGGTTTTTCACTTAAAGTTGACTTTTCCGGTCAACACGGTTTTTTTCGGTTTTTTTTCTTACGGTTCGATGCGGTTTTGCGGTTTGGCGGTTTTTATGCCCACCCCTAGTTGCTGTTGCGTAGAGCCTTGTTTCACGTGATGGAGCATAATTGTGCGGAGCGCTCGACCCACTAGAAACCTTATCCATCTAGGGGGGATAAGACATCCAAATATAAGGGTGGATTGAAAAAATAAAAAATCCAAAAAAAAAGGGACCAAAAATCGAACCGAGGCCTAAAAAATCAAACCGAACCGAATCAAATTTAGTTAGGTCGATTTTGATTTTTGGAGTTCAAAAACTGAACCAAACCAAACTAAATCGAAGTTTTTCAAAACGACATGGTTTTGTAAGTATTGTATTAATTAATAATCCTATTCTAGAAACGACATCGTTCTACCCCAAGTGTAACCCTAAGGCCTCCACGCGTATGCCTCTCTCACATTTTCCCAGTTCTCACAGCCTGAGCCTCCTCTTTCTCTCGGTTTTCAATCACTCTCTCAAACTCTCTGCCTCTCATTCCCAACGGCGACCCGCGACCCTTCTCACTCTTAATATCTCACACCTTACCGTCAGTCTCTCATCTTGCTGTCAACTTCTTCTTGCTGTTTCAAGTCTCGGCAGCAAAAGGTTAGTCTCACACTCTCACTTCTTTATGCTTTATTTTATGTTCTGTTCAAATTGGTTATGATTGAACAAATAGTGCATTTACAGATTTTCAATTATTAATTTGCATTTTCTGTCAATAAAGATTAGAGAATGATTCATACTTTGCATTTTCTATTAATATGATTTTTTGGGTTTCTTTCTGCAACAAATAGTGCCCTTTACAAATTAGAGAAAGATTTGAGATATTTCAATATATTCTAATTTTAGATTTTTTTGGGAGGGTTTTAGTATTTTGCTCATGCATTAGCGAGCAAATTGTCATTCAAAACTTGAAATGGTTGAGCATTGATCTTGAGAACTTGAAGAAGTATGTGCAAGGCATGGAACTTTGAATGTTTACTTGAATTTATGATCTTAGTTGTAATGTTTATTTTAATTCGAATATTTATTTAAAGTTTGGACTTTGGAATGTTTATTTTGGGTGTGGAAGACTTGAACTTTGATGTTTATTTTAAGTTTGGACTTTTCGAAGATTTGAACTTTGATGTTTATTTAACTTTGGACTTTTGGAAGATTTGAACTTTATGTTTATTTAACTTTGGACTTTAGAAGACTTGATTGTAATTGAACTTTGAATGTTTATTTTCCTTGTCCTTGATTCTATTGGAAATTTGGAATGCTTATTTTATTTGAAATGGGACTTTAAATTTTTATTTTCATTGTCTTTAATTCTATTGGAATGCTTATTTTATCGATTATATTGAAATAGGACTTTGAATTTAACCGAACCGGACCGGAACTGAACCGGAAAAAATTGAACCAAACATAAACCAATAGAAAATTGAATCGAACCAAACCGAACAATAATTTCGATTCGGTTTTCAGTTTTTGGCAAAAAACCGAATTGAATGGAACTGAACCCATTCCTATCCAAATATCCACCCCAAACTCGAAATTCTATTTTTCCCACCCCCAAAATACATCCTTAGAGAGGATTTGGACCCAAAATTTGGGTTTTTTTTTTTTTTTTTTTTTTTTTTTGTTTTGTTTTTTCCCATCCTCCCGTTGTAGACAGCTTAGTGAATTGTGATTGGTACCTCATCATCAATAGTTAACAAAAGCTCAATGACTAGGCTCCAACTAAAATACCCGTAATTGAGTTCAAGTTTACAAAATTATATTTTTGAATGCCTAAATTACCCTAATAACATTGGCTTTACTCTGTTACTTGTGAAGATGAATACCACTAGACCGTAGTACTAAGTGGTAGTCTGTTACTTGTTATCTACATTTATTTTAATTATTTCATTCAATTAAATGTTTTCAAATAGCTTATGTGGATTTGCAAAAGAAAATATTTAAAGGTCATGATTCCAATGCATACTAATAACAAAAATTACATGATATTAGAGTTTTAATTCCTTATATATTTGTTTTCATATTTGTGTAAAATTGAGCATTTTTTTGGTTTCTTTTCAAACGATGAAAAAAAATAAATTAGTATATCCTACAAATATAAAAAAATTTATTTCATTCAAAATTTCAAATATTTTACCTATAAATATAAGTAAATTATTTTGCACAACATATATATAATAACAATAAAATTTCCTAGTAAATATATGTAATAATACATACATACACAATAAAAAATATATTGTTTGTTCAAAATTAATTAATTATCTATATTTTGCAAAAAGAAAATATAAGTAAACTACATGCACACACACATATATAATAATAAGTTACCTACAAACTAAAGGAATGTTGCCATTTGATTCAAAATTAATTAATTACCTATATTTTACATAAAAATATAGGTAAATTATTCGCACACGTATGTATAGTAATAACAAAATATATCTTATACATACATGCAAAATAATTTACTTACAATGATTGTCAAACAAATAAAAGAAATAGAACAGTGATCATAAGAGAGGTATAAAGTGAATACTTTTGTAATAATAAGGCATTTATTTGCCAGAATTATGGTGGGTAATTAAATTCATTAACATAACTAGGTGTTATGTCACAATTGTAAACATTTGGATTTTGACCGTCTATTTGAAATTTGAATTTGATTTGGATGTTTAAAACGAGATGAATTTTTGTCAAAGAAATAAGCGCTTATCTCTCAACAACCTTTAAATTTAAGCTGCCAAAAGTGAAGCCAAACCCATGAACAGAACCGCGGCACCAACAGCCACGATCCCACGAGTGCGTGAGGCAGCAGATGGAGCAGGTGACGAGGGCGCAGGCGCTGGAGCACTATCTGACGACGAGTCATCATCAGATGGCTTTGGTGGCGAGGATTTTTCGCCTTTGTCGTCTTTGTCATGCTTTTTCTTTGATGGGGCTGGAGCCTTGTCAGATGATGACTCATCGTCTTCCGACGGACTGGGAGCCCCGTCATCACCTCCTTTCTTGGACTTCGAGGGGCTGGGAGCCTTGGCAGACTTTGGTGATTGGGCGGGGGAAGAGTCGGTGTTCTCGATGTCAGGCACGTCGATGATGGACCCGACTTGGAGAACTGAAATGTTGTAGGGTTGGGAAACAACCGACTTAACAAGGTTGACGTGATTGCCGCCATTATTGTTGCCCTTGTATGCGGATGCAAATGAGATATGGTTGTCTTTCACGGAAACGGTGATGAAACCTTGTTGGTGGCGAGCCTGACCGGTTGATTGGAACATTGTGGTGAGAGTTACAGACTTGTTTGATTTGAAGAGCTTTTTAAGCTTGTCCGTGTCGTAGTAATCCAAGACAACGTGGACGCTCAGGATTTTCTTGGTTAGGTCAGAGGATCCTCCGGAGAGGCCTCCAACGCCGCCATTGTCCACGGCAAGGACGGTGATGGTTTTACGTTTGTTGATCTCGTTAGCTAGCTTTGTCTCGGAGAGGAGGCTGTTGAAGTTGGAGAAGTCCGACTGCTTCTCTAAGATCTTGGTGATGTTGAAGGCTGACGAGGTGGAGAAGAGGAGGAAGAGGGCAAGGAAGAAGGAGGAGAAGAGGATGCCATGTTCCATCTTTCTTCTTTGCTTTTCTTTCTCTCTTCGATGCTTCAGTTGAAAGCTTGGTTTGTTGTGGGGAGGGAGTTTGTGGGATTTATATGGGGACAGAGTTTGATTGCTATAATTAGACAAACAACAAAGTAGGATGTTAGAACTCAAAAGGTTGGGAGTGAATTTCTCATTTACCCGAATTACGTTTTGGATTAGTTCTAAGTCGCACCTAAAAAATTTGCTCAACTTTTTTTTATTTACTCACGAGAAGCAATCCAAATTTAGGGCATAACATTGCATTATTCTTAATACACTTCAACATACTCTCGTAATGTCCGGGCTCGTGGCTCTAAATGGTATAGTGCATTTCCCTCAACGAGTCTACATCGATTTATAGTCGTAGTTTTGACTTCTTTTCTTCTGATGACCAGTAAATTTTGTTTCCACGTGTAACATTATTATATGATGTTAGTGATCTACATGTTGTAGAGCTAGAGTACAAGAAATTAAAACTTAAAGTATAGTATTAGATGTTGAGGTACTAGTTTATGAGTATAGAACTTAAATTGCTTTACCAAAATAGCAGCCACTTGCCACACGTGTGCAGCAATTAACTCTTTTATATTTTTCATTTTTTTTAATATATTATTTACTGTTTTTATTTTATTTATTTATTTGTTATTGTTTTTTATTAAATTATATTTTGAAAATAATGAACTTACTAACCACTCATAGTCTCGTGGTTTTTATTTTTTTGTGTGAATCTATTTTTTTTTTTTTTAAATCCTAATGAGAAAATGATAATTTGGATATTATGAAGGTTTCACCTTGAGACATCGATCCTTTCACCGTTCTCCAACCTTTTAATCTTGTTGCTGGCTTCAGAGCGGTGCAACATCGAGGAGGGAGAGAGCGAGCGGCCAAATTGAATGGGAGACCGAGTTTGTGTGCTCCGCCCCTGGTGATGCCGAAACCGAGCTTTAAAAAAATCGCATGAAAAAATGTATACTTATTCATAAGAACTTATTTATATATATTTTTTACCAAGTCAAATGCAAAGGCGAAATAGGGTTTCTTGTTTTGCGAGATGACTCTTCAAGTACTCTATAGCTCTGTCATTAGTTTTTTATTTTTAACTCATTTTCTTTTGCCATACATGCACTTGCACCCTCAAATTCTCCATGGAGTCTTTTTAATATATTATCAAATTCGCACAATTCAAATTCTCAATGCAAGATGAGTACGTAAGCCCTAAATTTCATTCATATAGTTATTAAGAGAAAATTACCATATACCTTATGTTATGTGGTGTAACCACGTAAGTGACGACACCACCATGGCTAAATTTATTTACCTCTCCTTTAAAATCATGCGACGTGTTTATTTGCTACTTTGCATGGTGGTTCTTATTTATGAGACGCTATTGGTTCCGATTTCTTTTTTAATATTCTCGCTAAAAATGTAAACATTGCTAAAAAAGAAGGTAGACTTAATCTAATAAAGGATTAAAAAATAACAATAATGTGAGGTGGTGGGCTTAACCTCATAAAAAATTAATAATAATACGGTTCAAATTCGCTTTTAGATGCATTTGATTTAATTAAATCTTTATGAAAAAGAATAACAATTAAAAAAAACCTTACCATTTCCAATCAATTGAACAATAGATTGAATTATTATCCTATTCCTCTTTGTCTCTTCTTGGCTACAGCAAAACTTGCCTCTTTTTTTTTTTGGACTTTAATGAAAAGCTTCTGGTACTGTTCACTTTAGTGAAAAATCTCATTTTTACACTAAAAAGTCAATCATGATATTACTCACTTTACCCTTTATTTTGTCCTTATTGTTAAAACTCAAAGTTTTTCAAGTCTTTTTCATTAGTTTTTTTTTTTTTTTTTTGCTGCTGTTGGATCAGTTCTTATTTTTCTTTCTTTCTGTTGGTAAAGCAGTTGGGTCGTTGATGCAATGGCATCAGTTTATCTGTTGGATCAGTTCTTATTTTTCTTCCTTTCTGTTGGTAAAGCAGTTGGGTCGTTGATGCAATGGCATCAGTTTATCTTCCTTTAAATTTTGGACGCACAAGTTTCACTTTCAATATATTTATTTTTTCTCTGTTGATCAGTTCTTATTTTTCTTATTTCTCTGTTGATCAGTTCTTATTTATCTTCCTTTCTTTGTTGATCAGTTATTATTTTACTTCCTTCTCCCTTAGTGTAGAAGAAGATTTATTCTCTTTTATAAAAGTGGAGTTGTGATATAGCCAAGGTTCTAAAAGACGCTAGACACTAGTCGGACGGCAAGCTGGGGCCTAGACAGACTAGATGGATTTAAGTAAATTTGTTATATATTTGTATCAATAAGTGCCTATTTTACTTAAAAAACACATAATTGTATTGGGATACATATATTGCATACAATATAACATACACATTGTAAAGTATTATAATATATTGAAAACATAGGGAACAAGCATACAATGAGTGTTCAACATAGTATCCAACAAGTTTATTATATTTTAATTAAAAATAAAATGTAAAATGAAAGTTATTGATTTTCTATCTAAGTGGAAGTTGCGACTTAGGTGGCTTTAGGCGGGCTAGGCGGGCGCTTAAGCAGGTCTAAGCACTATTTCTTAATTTTCAAAACGCCTAGGGACTAATTAGGACGGTGGCCAGCCGCCTAGCTCCTAGGCGGAGCTAGATGGGGATTTTTAGAACAGTGGCTATAGTCGAGAAGAGAGGAATAAAAATAGGATAATTAGCCACTTAGTACTAGGTATAGTAGTATTTCTTTTCATTTGTAAGTGAGAGGTCTTAGGTTCGATTCTCGCCAAAAGCAAATTTGAATTACATTATTACTAGCACATTGTGAGGCTAAGCTCACCACAGTTAGTGTAAATAATATTGTTTGTTAAAAAAAATAATTCAATCAATTAATTGTTAATTGATAGAATATCGAGGAAGGAACAAATGGTAATTTTATTATATAAATCATTTAATTGTTTCTTTTTTTTTTATAAATATTAATTAAATGCATAAAGTAGTTACGGTTAGTTAAATAAACACGTGGCACGATTTTGGAGGGAGGTACCAATTGAGGGTTAGGGGAGGTTTTGAGCAAAAATGCACTCAATTTATGTGCTTCATCCTTCCAAAAAAAGGAGGGAATATGACACATCCCGACTTGGAAAGTCCACTAGAACTCCAAATTGAGTTATGTTGGCCGACACCCAGAAGGTGACGAAACCATAAAATGTGATGATGTGTAAAGTGTGAAAAATTTTAATCTAAAAGTGCCTATATACACAACTACGCGGTGAGCGGGTATGGACCCATTTCACATGTGATACAAAACATAAAACAAGTACAGTGAACAAAGATAATAATTATACCATCAATATATGCCACCAGAATTGGGAGTGCCACATGTCCTCGTTGATACGGAACCATGCTACAAGAACCTGGAGAGGTGTGTCACTTTGGTATCAGAGTCTAACCTTGGCCGTGCTGTGCCGATGAGGACGTCGGGCCCCTAAGGAGGGTGGATTGTAAGATCCCACATCACCCAGGTGAGCGATCCTTATATGTATATTCTCATCCCTACCTAGCACGAGGTATTTTGGGAGCTCACTGGCTTCGGGTTCCATGGGAACTCCGAAGTTAAGCGAGTAGTGTGCGAGAGCACTCCCATGATGGGTGACCCACTGGGAAGTTCTCATGTGAGTTCACAGAAACAAAACCGTGAGGGCGTGGTCGGGGCCCAAAACGGACAATATCGTGCTACGGTGGTGGAGCGGGCCCGGAATGTGGTGGACCTCGGGCCAGGATGTGACAGAATATGTATACTTATCACGTAACTTAATCTACGCAACACCAAGACCTTACTAACATTGATTCTCCCTTCTCCTCCTCCTCATTCTTTATTATTTTCATGCTTTTTTTTTCAATTTAGTTGGTACGAAAAATTTAATTAATATGGAAGAATATAAGTTACACCTAATTAATTAGGACATAAAGAATAAACAATCCTATAACATATTTCATATGAATTAATCATATTAAGAAACAAGAGTGGTTACGTATGGAAACAATCTGAAAAGAGCTGCAAGCAGTGTCTCGTAAATTGTTTGTACCTTTTTGATCGGTGTCTTTGTCCTTGGACTCATCCTCTCGCCCTTGTCTGATGCCTTTAAGAAGCAAAAGCAACGTTTTATTCTTAAGTTGAGGAGAAGAAATTTGAAGAAGAAAAGAGACTTGATAAAGTTGGGTAAGCGGCAAAAGCAAATTCCAAACGGCAGCAACCCTAAGTTCTATACTTGGTTGGGCAACTCTCAGACATATATGGAAATATCCAGGCTTGCTGAGAGAAAGACCGCTCTGACTACGTACAATTGTGACTGTTGCTGTACTTTGCTTCCTCGTATTTGTGCTCTATTCCCTTTATTCATTTCATTAATCCCTGTGGAGCCACTCCCTAATCCCAATCCCCATCCAATTAATTGGACAGAAGCTCGTGTTATTGTGAAGACTCATAGTTTTAGTAGTATGTTTGTTTTTCCTCATTATTTTGTATATTGGTTTTGTGAATACCGAAACCGAGATTCGAAAATATCACATGAAAAGATGTACTTAAAGGGTATCTGATGCATAATATAAAAAAAACAACAGCTTCTTACATGAATATATGTTCCATACATTTGCCACACAAAACCACTATTGCGAACTCTTTAAGATAAATCTTTTCCGATCCTATATTCTCTTTTTTTTTTTTTTTTTTTTTTTCATTTCCTCAATGATTGACGACTACTTAAGCAAACAAAAGGGAAGCCAAGCTCATGATCACCACTCCGGCGCCAATAGCCATCTCACGGCGTGAACCAGTGGTAGAGCTTGATGATCCGGCTGGTGCATCAGCAGATGGTGAGGATGCAGATGAAGCATCACCAGAAACAGGTGGGGATGAAACCTCGGAGGAAGGACTGGGAGCATCAGAGGATGATTTCTTTGATGGAGAAGGAGCTGGTGAGGCAGAGGACTTTGGTGAGCTGGCAGGGCTCGAGGCAGCAGAAATGTCAGGAATTTCAATCACATTTGAGATTTGAAGAACTGAAATGTTGAAGGGCTGAGAGACAACGGATTTCACGAGCTTGGCGTTGAGCTTGCTACCCTTGACAGCTGACCCGAAAGCAAGCCCTCCCTCGTCGATCTTTCCGAGGTTGATGAACCCTTGCTGGTCCTTGGCCTGGCCAGTGGACTGGAGCATTGTGGTTAGGGTTGACACCTTGCTGGAAGTAACTAAATTGGTCAGTTTCTTCTGGTCATAGTAATCCAAAACCACGTGTGCGCTCAGGATCTTCTTGATCACATCTTGGGATTTTCCAGAGATGCTTGAGATGCCTCCATTGTCCACTGCCAACACTGTGATGGTGCTGCGCTTGTTGATCTCGTCTCCGAGCTTGGTCTCCTTGAGATAGTTGGTGAAGCTGCTGAAATCCGACTGCTTCTCGAGAAGCTTGACGATGTCAAAGGCCGAAGCCGAAGAGAAGACAAGGAAGAAGGCAAGGCAGAGGATGACGGAGTCCTTTGTGTTCTCCATCTTTATTGTTTATCTTGCTTTGCCTTATTTCTTGCTTTGGAAGCAATGTTTTATTTTTATTTTCAAGCCCTGGTTTGTGAAGTGGGGATTTGGGAGCTTTATATACAGAGATTCATTGGATAATTAGACGGAAAATTTGGATGGTGGAGCCTAAAGGGTGGGAGTGAATTTCTCTTTGCCATACAAAAAAAAAGCCGAAGTTTTGACTGGTTAATTAGACATATTCAACAAAATATTATCTAAAAATAGAAAAGATAGAAGAAAAGATACCAAACAATCACGTAGAAATCACGCGCATAACATGACATTCGTTTACTCTTAAAATGCATTAATGATAGAAGAAAAATGTATACACGGAGTCACGGGCGAATCACGTGCAGATTGACCTTCGCCTAAGTTAAGAAAGAAGCAATCAACTTTTTATAAGTTACACTTGTATTTGTTTTCAGAAACATTCAGTTGATTTGAAAGGATCGTAAATGTGGCACATGTAGCGTTAACTTAGAATACATTAAAAAATAAACATTATTTAAGAGAGAGTTTTGAGTTGTTGGGGTTTTGAGAGTTGAAGCCTAAATCAAACAGTTGTTTTGTTACAATATAAACAGAAGGGGGTTTTAGAAAAGAAAAAAAACAGAGAGGAGGGTTGGAGAAAGACAGTTAAAACCCCAAAAACTGATCCTCCAAACTTAGTATCTCATAGTTGTCTTCTCCAAATATAATCCCTTTGCATAAAAAAACCCTTCAGAAGGCTCTTTACCTCCATCAAACAGCCTTCACAATTTTCAAATCGAAAACCATGACAACTCACAAAGCCTCCCCCCTGCCCGTCCCCGTCCCCGTCCCCGTCTTTGGTCTACTCCTCGTTTTCATCAGTTCGGCTGTCGCAGACGCCTTGGACGTCCCCGCAGATCTCCAATCCAATATCATTAATCAAATTAATGGACAAGCAGGGACAAAGGCAAATGCACCAAAGAGTGGTGATCCTAGTGCATTAGCCAATTCCTTCAACTCTGCTCCGGCCCCTGGTGGTAAAGACAAGTTGGACAAAATGATTAAGCAATTAAATGGACCAGCGCCAGCAGCAGATGCAGCGAAGAATGGAGATGCTTCAGCAATAACCAACATGTTCAAGTCTGCTCCAGGGCCTGGTGGTGCTGCCGCTGGGGCTGGTGATGCCTTGACGAAAATATTCAAGCGTGGTCCGCCCCCTGAAGCTGCTGGGCATCAGTCAGCACTACCACCTCCTGAGGATTCTACTTCGACTCGGCTGGCTTCGAGCTTCCTATGCATTGGGATGGTAATGGGGTCCCTCTCATTCTTCGTGGCTTTTTAAAGAAAGAAATTAGTATTATAGCATATAGAGAGAAACGGAGAAGAGGGAAGTACGTGGATGATTATCAATCGTTATTCGTTAACGGAAGCAGAAGATCTTACAACGTTGTTGGTCATCTTCATTCCCGAAAACCGAAAGACGGAGACATTGCTGTGCAATGATTTGTAGAAAATTTTATTACTTGCAAAACAATAAGACTTTATTTATCTTTTATTAATTTTGGGTGAAATGATAAAAGGATCTAAAGCTCTTTTCAATAATGCACAATGGAGCATAAAATCACAGAAGATTAGAAATTTGAAATCGAAATATTATGCTGTCAAAGAAGTTCTACTCGATTAAATTCAAGCATTAACAAAAATAATATGTTATCATCAGTAACCTACATTCGCTTGTATGCAACGTCTAATCTTTCGAGCCTTTTCAAAATATATCCAGATCGTTGGCCTCACCAGGTGCAACTATACGATCAAATGTAAAACACCAAATGAACTTGGTTACCCCCCAAAAAGACAGTTACCCCTACTAACAAAAAACTCCTCTGGCATGCCATGTATTACATTGTTCATTTGATCTTCTCAATTATATCGGCAATGACGTCCTCCATGTTCAGCTCCTCCATTTCTGAAAATGGTCGTTCCATGTCCTGCAAAACAAAACCCATAAATGAAAACTTCGGAAAAAGTGATTACTTTTCAATAAGCTGATAACATGTTAAAACTGATCATCTTATCTCTGCACCAAAACAAACCCGTTTAATGAAGGTCACCCTCTCTTCATCAGAATAAGTGATTCAAATTATCATCGAAAAATCTTACAGAATATGATCTTTCCTTTTTGTGAAAAGGTAACCATCCTGTTAAGATTCATCATCAATATGGATTTAAACTAATTCCCTTAGCAATTATCATCAATCATTTTTATCCTCTTTTTTTTTCAAACTGAAACTTACCTTTCTTGAAAAACAGTGAGCTATTTTGCTCTCCGATCAAATGTCTTTCAGAATGGAAAAGACTTATTGACAAAACATTATTGCAATTTAAATCTTGTAAGAGTAGAGTAACGTTGGTGTAAGAATTACCAGAAGACTGATGAAAGTCTCGCCGCCTTCCTCCCGTATCTCAAAGCATCCTTTTCTTGGCTATTCACAATAAAAGAAGGAAATAGTTACTTTCAATATCCGGTAGGAGGACTGCAAGTCTACAAAAAATCAAATATGGATAACTATCTGTTTGGACCCAAAATTAAATCATCAGCTTGTGCAATCAAAGCCGTTGAGTGAGCATAGTTCCCAACTGTCGGATAAAAAAATAAAGATAATTTTGTTATTGTTAAAGGATAATATTATGATTTTTATCATAATAATTATCTTTTAATATGAATTATCTTGGTATATTCTTAAGCAGGATAAATAGCATGTGAATTATATCCCTAAGCAAGCGGAACAGTTCAAATTGAGTTGGGATGTCTGGTGTGTAGATGTGTGGATTGGAGGATTTGGATCCTCACCGGATCCTTGGGGATCCTAAGGATCAAGGAACACGGACTATTGATAAAAAATCGTGCGGTCCCAATTTTTTCCTTTTTTATATTTTTCATGCAAAATGAGATTTCTTTACCTTTAAAAATATAAAAAACATTTCATTGGAATCGCACGATTTTTTATCAACGGTTCATGTGCGTAGATCCCTAGGATCCCAAGGAGGGGATCCGATCCAAATCCTGGGTAGGATATGCTGCAAACTGATAATCAAGAATGGGGATCAGGATGCATGCATTGATGGGTTTAAAGGTGATGGGATAAGAAGCCTAGGTACGCTAGGCCTTGGTCATGATGTGATAATTCCACAAAAGGTGATGAGATAAGAAGCTTAGTTAGGATAGGCTTTTGGTCATGATGGGATAAGCTTGGTAAGCTTTTATTTCGTTTGAAAAGTCAATTATCTGAAAAATAGGCTTTAGCCTATTCAGTTTTTCATTCTACGAGTTTGAGTTTGAGTTGGCTTCTACGAAATTATTAGCCTTGCTAAGAAAAAGTATGGATGCTATAAATACAGTCACAAGCAACGTTTAAGGCCCCCTCAAATCAATACACAAATTGTCATGCACAAAGTTTCTTAATAACTTTTGAGATTTTACCCTCTTTCCCTTTCTTCCGGCCAATACATTTTCAATTTAGATATACAACAATGTGAAGGCAACCGGCAATATCTTCAATTTGGATAAACATCACTGAAGCCGAAGAATCAGTCGACCAAGGAGCATCTTCAGTTTGGAAAAACACTGCTTCGAGACTGACCGGTTATTTATCCAAGTCTCGGTCGACTAAGATTTTCGAGTTCTTGTTGGTAGAGGTCATCTCATCAACCTTCTCGGCTTAGCCGACCGAAGAGCATCTTCAATTTGGATAAACAGCACTGCTTCGAGACTGACTGGTTATTTATCCAAGTCTCAATTAACAAGGATTTTCAAGTCCTTGTTGATAGAGGTCATCTCATCAGCCTTCTTGATGAAGTGAAGTGTTACAAGTTACTAGGTTTGGCATGTTGAACGCCAAGTTGTTTTATGATTGGATATTCACAAGTACACTTTAGAGTTGGGCATTCCGACAACCAAACCACATTTACCATCAAGACATACATTTGTTTCAAGTATATGTGCCCATATTGTCTGGTGTCAATTGGGCGTGCTTATACTCTCATGAATATAATCACTGTGATCGAACCCGGTGCCAACGAATTGTGAATTTCGTAGAACTAGCAGCCTTATCTTCAGGCTCTAGAACCCAAAGGCCGAGACATGTTCCTTCCTCGGCCGCAGTTGCAAGATCAAGAAGTCAACAGTGCGCCCAACGCTATATCAATATATTTTACTACGCGGCCGAACTCGGCCGACGAGTTGGCACGCTCCGCACACAACCGAATGATGTAGTTAGCTTATTAATTACTCGGCTTGTGCGCCACGTTGGCTTGGTAGTTTTTAGGGTCAACACTGTCAAACAATGTTTATCCCCTGATACTTTATGGTTTCGATGATCACTTGTAAACGTACTCATTTCAAATACATAAAACTAATGTTTTGGGTTTTTCTACTAATTCGGCGTTACTATCATATTTCCATCCAAATAAGCTCGAATCCATGGAAAACATTAATATCCTTCAATAAGTATACCTTATCAGGGTTTAGTAGAACTTTGATGCCAGGAACACCTTTCTCCAAACTATCTTTCACCTCATCAGCTCTTGTCTTGAATGACTTGCATTGCCTGCTAGAGAAATGAAACAAATCAGTTAATAAGGATGCTATGATGAAACTGCAGGTACGTAGCAAAAGCCAAACTACCAAACAAAGAAAAAAACACCAATATGGCAGCCTAGTACACAGAGATCTTGGTAATGTTGGGGGAATGGGGAACCCAAGCGTACACAATAAAAACCAAGGACTAACCGCTTAAATGGGCCACTTCATAACCAACAAATAGTTTTCATTTTCCAAATGGGAGCAAAGGTTCCATAAACTTTTATCCAGCAATGAAACTACTCCAACAATATAAAATGGAACGGCTGGATTGTGATACATATACCAAAAGCCTCTCTCAAAACTACAATCACTTATTCCAGAAACTGATGGAATCAAAAGCCTCTCTCAAAAGAATGTACTATAGTTTGATTCAATCACAAAGAATCCACTACACTCCTGCAACACCAGTTCATGCTTTCTAGATACTAAGTTAAACCACTCGCCCCTCGAATAGCTATTATAACAGAAAGTCAAAATGCTCAAAGGCTCAAAGCCAATATCATAATCTGAACTAAATAAATAAATAAAATAAAATAAAATAAACAAGAAGCACAATTATGCGAAACAATATTTTCTTGCATATCCCAAAAATTTCTCGGCAGCCAAACAGGATCAAAGAAAGATAGAGGGATAAAATTGGCTCACCAGTGCTCAATCACAATGGTCCTCTTGTCCCACTCGTTGCCAGTATGCTTCCTAGCTTCTCCATCGTCCTCCAGTTTCTCTTTCCCTTTCGCGTTCTTGTCCTCTAGTTTCTCTTTCCCTTTCTCGTTCTTGTCCTCCAGTTTCTCTTTCCCTTTCTCGTTCTTGTTCTCCGCTTCGGCCTCTACCTCGCTCTCGACGGAGTTCTCCTTCTCTTCCTTCACAGCCTCCCCTTCCGCTTCTTCCGCCGCCGGCTTCACTTTCTTGGCCGGCTCCTTCTTCTTCTGAGCTCCCTTGGCCTTCTTCCTCGCCGGCGCCACTGGCCGGGGCTCAGCCGAGCTCCCACTGGCAGCTGTCTGAGTCAAACTCCGGGTCACTCGCTGAGCGGATCCCCCCCGAGCGGTGTCCCTAGCCACCAGCGCCTCCAACTGGGCGCCGACCCTTGCCACCTGCTCTTTCTCTTGCGCAGTCAGCTTGCGTTTCCTCGGGGCCATTCCAACAAAATCCAGAAACCTTAGCACTCTAACGTAGCTCCGATCGAGAGAGAGAGAGAGGGAGAGAGAGAGAGGGAGAGAGATGAAACGCTGCGTCTTAGCTTCTCGCACGAGCAACGAAACGCGAAAACTGACTGAGTGAATCGCTCTGGCTCAGGCTGGTGCCGTTTTGTACTTCTTGGTTCGGAGATAATATTTCAGTTTCCCGCGCTTTTGCTGATCGTGGATTTTAACAGACGATGGGGAAGTGTTTATGGGGTGATGCATGAGTATGGGCCGTCGATTGAAGAGCGAGTACGGAGTCGCACTGGGTTGTGACTTTGTGATGGGAATTGACAAGGCCTTTCCAGGTCAACCACGTGTACACAATTCCTCGCTCTCCCGGACACTTAAGTCATTTCCAACCAATTCGGCCAAAAGGTTATATGATGGAAAATAATCTGAAATGACACTAAAATTATTTTCAACTGATGGCTAGACCAAATGGTTTGTGGGCTCCATAGGGCCAAAAAATGAGAAAATGGCCAATTGGCTAGCCTAACCTAGCCAACCCAGGGCAGGGCACTTGCTGACATCACTTAGCTGTTATATTTGATTTTTTTTTTAACAAAATTTTAAAAAAAAATTAAAAATTTTTTTTCCTATAACTTCCTAAGCCATTAAACAACATTAAACAATATTAAACAACAATAAATAACATTAAGTAACATTAAACAACATAACATCCGCGAAATGGCACTTGAAATCTGAGACTTAAAATTATTGAGATTCCATCTCGAAAAATTATTGACAATCCATAACGTAAAATTATTGAGGTAATTTAATTTAAGTAACCATAGTAATTCAATTAAAATAATAAATTATGTTTGACCCTATGGCCCTTTGGCCCCTTCGGTTGGAGATGATTTTTTGTCGTAGGGTTATGTTTAGCCTATGGCCCTCTGGTCCCTCGATTGAAGATGGTAAGAAAAATGGTTTGATACTATTCATTAAAATATTAATTTCTTAGAGGGCTATAGGGCCAAAGACTCTCTTTGGCCCTTTTTTGATTGGAGATGGTCAGTGTGACTAGCATACGAGATGGTACACTACTTGTCACTATACAAATCGTGGGATATGTGTGTTAAAAATTTAATAACTTTAAAAATAAAATTTCCCACCACTTACATAAAAGCATGTGGTGTACCACTCGTGTTCCCGTCACAATAAAAAAATTCTCAGTTAAGTAGGGTCACAATACGGACATGCTCGCGGCTCACCAAGAGATTGTTGTTTTTCTTAAAAAAAAATTATAATTAGCAAGAATATACATATTTTGATTTTTTATTTATAAATAATTCATTTTTATTATGTCGTTATTATATTATTGTTGTGTTTGTTTAGTGCTATCTTTTGTGGACAATACATGATAAATATGTTGTCATTATTGAAAATGATATTTTTGTAAACCAAATGACAAAATATGCTTATGTAGCTATTTTCCCTAAAACTTATTGCATTTTGGTTCTTTTTATCCGAGTCGTCGGTATGGCATTTTTTTTTTATAAGGTTTTGAGATTTTTTTGATATTCGTTTGCTTGCAAAGGGTGTAAGTAGGCGAGTATCAAGCATTACAACAGACAGAACGACTACAAACCAAAAAAAAAAAAGTCACCACTATTAGCCTATTAGTCTGTCTTTTCGTGGACTATGGGTGGAGATAATCTAGGGAGGGAGAAAATGTGTGTCGAAGGCAGTCTCTGTTTTTAAGTGCAAAGGCTAATTGAATTATTGGAATTATGACTTCGAATCATAGCTTCGAAAATCAGGTGAAAAATGTACTTAAGGTGTCTGATGCATTCTGAAAAGAATAATGTTAAGGAAATCAACTCATTTGTGTCCTTAATAAGGAATAAACATATTAGTTAATATTTACGTGATAGTTCAATGATCAACAATTACATTATTTTGTTTATAAACTTTATTTTAGAATTTTGATCGTACTAACATTACCGTTTTGAAAAAACAAAAAGATTAAGAAAAAAATGTCATGGTCATTCACGAAAATGGGAAGGAAAAAAATGTTACCTCTATTAGCCTATTAGTCTATCTTATTGTTCGGTCAAAGCGTGTTTTTCTCCTTTGAACAATCGATATTATCTACATTAAGAGAGAAGGTGTGGACTTAGCCTCACAATGGACTAGCAATAATGTGGTTCAAATTCGCCTTTGGAGAGAATCGAACCTATAATCTCTCATTTACAAATTTTCAAGTTCTCTATCGGTCAAAATGTTGTGCGGAAGCGTCAAGTATGAAACTAATAAGCTAATTTGGCAAAATATGACAAGACAAATAATCTAAAATGACACAAGGATTTATACTGGATCGGCGTAAGCCTGCGTCCAATTCAAAAACGGTGAGAAAATTCCACTAATATCAAAATGAAAATTACAAATAGAGTTCAACTTTTAGACCTCAAATTTCACATACACCCAATAACTCTTGCTCATACAAAGAACAAACAGAGAAGATAAAAACTTATACGAATTCACTTCTTGCCCAAAAGCACAAATCGTAGCACCGTTATCTTTAATTAAGTGATTACTAACGAAGAAGGGGAGCAGCAGCTCTTCTTCAAATAGGAGAGCCGAATGCTCTCTCCTCTGCTCTCTGCACCGAGAAAAAAATAGGCTACATTCTCTCTCCTTCTCTCCGTTTCTCTGCTTCCTCAATCAGAAGGTAACCTATTCCCCAAAACAAGGAAGAGGCATATCATGATGTCCCTAGCCTATACCTTTTCCCCAAAACAAGAAAGAGGCATCATCATTTGCTAACAAACATCATCATTGCTGCCTTTTACTATTAGCCACAAAAGCCATGCCAACTATACTAAACTACACCTCTCTCTGACTCTCACTCAGCCTTTCTCGGTCTCCCTCATGTAATTATCTCTTTCTTTCTCACCACAAATTATTGGTAGTTTTTCTTTAATGCACACTTATTTGTACATTCATTGTGAATAAGCCATATCGGCCACATCGTAGTTTCATTGTGGGCCACCTCTAATCATGGTAGGCTACCATATATGGTTAACTAGAAATTAGGGCCAAGGATGGTTAACTAGGTATCAGGGCTTTTGAGAAAGCATGGCAAAAGGAGTTTGAAGGATTACCATCTTAATACAGGCCAATGAGATTTTAAGTTAGAATAATTTTGTTGATATAGATAATATTTTGATTCCTATTGGTTCTTCATTGTGACCTATGTGAGATTTATATGCTTTAGAAATTTCAATTTTTACGTTTTTTTTTTTCTTCATTAGGTCCAGATTTGTATGCTTAATTTGGTGGTTAAGTTGAATTGAGTGGTGAATCTAAATGTCTCATTTTGATTTAATGGCTGTGACTATATGATCATCTGGTGGTGTTGATTAATATTATGATGGACGTACATGTTAAAAAAATTATGAATTTAACATGATTCAGTTACAACGTTTTCTTACGTATATACCGACTTCATATTGTTGAAGCAGCTAAGAATCATTCCATGCACTTTTCTGAGATCGGGCAAATCATGGTGGACACAAAGGCGCTACTTTCAACAATTACTGAGGCTACTATATCCCATACCCATCGCCAAGCAAACAATATCGCACATAGGGCTTGCCCGTTTTGGTCTCTTGGTGAGTCATGCGTGTGATTGGGATGATCACCCTCCAACTTTAATTTTGGATTTAATTATTGATGAGAGTATGGAGCCTGGAATGGCCTTGTAACAAACCAATGTAATGACTCTATCAATGAATATGTAATACTCTGAAAATTTTAAAACATGTGATTATATGGAATTTTTTTTCAAAAAGTGAAATTACTAAAATGTCTCTCGTTGACTAAACGTAATTATACGAGGATGTATTTTAACCTCATATATTTTATCATATTTCTTGGCATCTTTGGATAGAGCTCGATCTCACGAACGCGTAGGCGCAAACTGTTTGTGAAACAAAGTTATAACAAATGAGATATGAACAAGCGAAGTTAGGGGTGAAATGGTCATTTGACCATAATCTAGATTTCTCCACAAAATTGTGAGGTGCCACGTGTGTGGCATTGGCTGGGAGAGAGAGAGAGAGAGCACTGCCCAATCAGAAAACAAGGAAGGAGGGAAAGGAGAGAACAAGGAAATGAGGGAGAGAACCGGGTCCTCCCTTTGACTTGCGTGACCCGACCCGTTGCCTTTCTTCTCTGGTGGTTTTCGTCGGTTTTCTGGCAAACCACATCAATCAAACCTTGGGAAATCACTCCATGGCTTCCCTCTACCTAATCCATCCCAAATTTCATATAAAATTGGCCTTGATTGTGTGAAAACTACACGGGGGTTGCGACGGGTTCAAGGATGGCGATCGGCCAATTTCGAAAGCCTCACCGTCAACCACCACCACAAGTAGACTCTCCTCAACCTCAGGAACAAAGCCCATGCATTGGTTGGGGGCGTTGGAGCTGTTTTGGAGTCGAATCAAGAACACCCAATTTCAAGGGTTTTCGGCGGGTTTGAGTGAAATTGGGGGTTTTCCCGGCCGAATTGGACTTCGGCCCAAGTATAAAAATAGCTCCCCTCATTGAGATCTTCATTTCTGAAAATTTTGAGAAGTTTTTGAAATAGTTGAATTTTCCAACCAGTCGGGGCGGCTGACCGCCAACTGGGGTGGCGTGTGTGGCAGCACGTGGCCAGAATGCCGTCAATGCTATGTTTAAGCTAAATTAGATGCCTTGAAGTCAGTCTTGATATTTGTATGACGTAGGTTAATCATTCGAACTTAAATTCATTACAATACCGTACTTGATCAATTTTTGAATCGATGATCCAACCGTTTGATCATCACCAAACTTTGATACGTTGTAATACGTAATATTTGAGGATCTTAGGAACTTACAGATCGGGAATCCGATGTACGAATCTTCCTGAATTGGAATTGTAAGTTCGTAAAATAAAATGTCGACCGCCACTTGATTTCGTAATTGACCGAGATCCGACCATTTGATCATAATGAAATTTTAGTATGTTGTTCTAGAAGCGTAAGACGAACTACGAATGACTTAATCCCTTTGTTTAGGATATGTAGACTGTCTAATCAGGATGTTAGATGCAGCCATAAACTAAACTAAATGATTTTTTTTTTTGTGTGGTTAGTTAGAATTATAATTAACCATTATTTTTATTGTGGCCTACTTGTGTGTTTGGCTTCCGAATTAGAAATTTTGGGATGTTACAGAATCTACTATCGTTTCTTTGAAAAAAAGGGTTTAGGGTTTTTTTTTGTTTAGATGACGCAATATTGTTCAACTTATTTTCATTGTTATCGTCAATAGTTCAAATCACATAGATTTTTTGTTCTCTCACTTCCACTAAAATTGTCATTTATTATTTACTTTTAAAAACTTCCATTTTTCCAATTTGTAACAGCAAAATGAAAACGCCTACATATGAGGAAAAAAAAAGGGAAGTTTTGAAGCGCCGCTTAATAAAGAAGGAAGTTCTACAGCTAATTAGTATATAAGGACTTAGAAATTTTGGACAATGAGCAATTAATACTGCTCTTAACTTGCAAAATTTATCACCATTCGACATATATTTTGTTCCTTAATTATTGTAAATAAAGTTGTAAATAAATTACCACATATATGTAACTAGTATTGTCTATGGCATATATATATTTAGAACCTTTAACGTATTTTTTACAGTTTGAAAATCTGCACCATTGCGAGGGCAACTTTTGCTAATGAAGGCTATATTTTTCCTAAGCTAATTTACATAATTGTCACATTATCCAAAATCTTCTCATATCAAAGTTTGGGTGAAAAGATTAACAAATTGGGACAAAGCATTATCCATTATCCAATGAAAACGTGTCTCTGTGTTTACGTGTGAGAGAGAATAACTTATCCAATCAGAGAACGTAAGCACTTTTACAACCGTTTGACTGGTTTTGATTGGAAATGAGTGACATGAGGAGGTCCCCCACGTGAGGAGGAGAAAGATCAAAACCGCAAGATGTGAAGGGGTTCGCGTGGACATGGGGACAGTAAGATATCATAAGCCACGTGTCACATGCCACGTGTCATAATGGGATTGTTGATTTACTTTAGCTTTTCATTTGACATCGTGCGTGTGCACGTGCATGCATGGCATTGCCTTTTCATCCAATAAACGAATTTGATGTTTGTGTGGTTTACTGGGAAATACGAAAAGAAAATTATATCCTGTCCAAAGAGCTAGCAGCCTGACCACGCTGCTTTTTTAGAGACTAAAAAACCGTACCAGTAGGAAACAAGATACGACGGAACCAAAAATACAAGGAAACAAGAAATGGAATTTTCCCAGCACCGTGTGCAACAACGAATGACGAGATCAAACTTAAAAAATTATGTAGTCAGATTTTGCCCTCACAATTTCCTTACAAGGAGGTATCTTCAAATGCTGGAGGGAGTTCTCTTAATAACAACAATTAAGTCTTATCTCACTAAGTGAAGAGGGAGCAATAAGTGTAATATTGTAAATAAGTCTACTCAAGATAGTTGAGTTTGTTATGAGACAGTTGTAACAGTTTTGTAATTAGTTAATGATTAGTTAGACAAGATGTAATTAGTTGTTAATAGAAGTGAGTTAGTCACTAGTAATCTTATTCCTTATGAAATGAAACCATAATTTTCCTATTATGGTATCTCTCACCTGTGTATAACAATCTTCGATCGTCTTTCTTCTATTTCCCGCTCATCTTCTTCTTCGAAGCTGCAACCCTAGAAATCTAGCAATGGTGACTTCTGGATCTCCTTCCTCTGAATCTGCCTCTCAAATTCATCCTGCTTCTATGAATTATTGCCTTAATTCCTCAAATCCTTCGACAATTTCTTTGATTACGATCCATAACATTGGATCTATGGTTCCAATCAAGCTCACCACAACGAATTATCTCACCTGGAGTGCTTTGTTCGCTATGATCTTCTGCCGATACAACATCACCAGAATAATTGATGGAACGATGACTGCTTGCCCAAATTTCTTCTTGATTCGTCTGGAAATCGCACCTCTACTCTGAATCCTCATTATGTGACCTAGTTCGAGAATGATCAGAACATTCTGATCTGGATCAATTTTACACTCTCATATTCTCTCATCCCATGCACTGTTGGAGTCAATTCGGCTTGTGAGCTATGGTCAAAATTGGAATCAAGACTTGCGACTGCTTCGTGATCACACATTCATGAGCTTCATTCTCGTCTTCACAGCATCACTAAGGGTGACTCTATGGCTGCAGTCTATCTTCAACAAATTGAAGAAATTGCTAATGCTCTTGCCTGCGTTGGTGATCCAGTTGAGGTAACTGAGTTGATCTTTGTCACTTTACATGATTTTCCCTCTGAGTATGAATCTTTCATTGATGCAATTCAATTTCGGCTCGATTCCACTACCATTGATGAACTTCATGGTTTTTTTCTAAGCAATAAACTTCAGTTGAATTGAATAATCGTAAGAAAACCTCTCCTTCGGCGCCTATTCAAGCCTTTAATTCTTTTGTTGGACTAGGTAATATTGTAAATAATTATATATATATATATATATATATATGTGCGCGCGCACACACACATACATATATACACCAACATGTAATCATATTCCTTATGAAATGAAATCATAATTTTCCTATTAGGGAGTTCTCTTAATCAATAACTTAAAATCTCGGATCTTAATCAACTAAGTCACAAGCGTGGTTAGCTACAAATTGAGGGGAATGGATTAACAAAAAATCACCATCCAAGTGAAATGCTTACGTTACTAATGTGTTAGTAATTATGATATTACGATCATTCGTGGCTAAGTGAACCCTCATGATCCGACTCCAAAAACGAAACCAAGGAACCAAAATCAAATTAAACGTTTCAACCACGTTCATTCAAAAGAAAATAGTGTTATAATCACCAATTTTGTCATCAAATTTATTTATTGTGAGCTCAGATTTAAAAATATAAAATATAAAAAAAGGAAAAAAAAAGTCACATTTTATACATATTTAATTTTGAACTAGTCTAAACCCCATACCTCGATAAAACATTACAACAATAATTTGATGTGAAAGCCAACTAGTTTGGTATTTGACGTGAAAGCTTACTAGTTTGGTTTAGGCCTAGTACAAAGATACACGCATACATAAACATACTTGTCAAGGGCATTTGACAATCTTTCCCTTTAAATCAAAAGATACTACTAATATCATATGAACAATATATTTTTGGTTCCAAGTTTAGACACCCACACTTTGGCATCTGGATACATATAAAACTTTGCACATTTTGCATAACAGCAGAAAGTAATTACAAAGTTAAATATAGAATATAAAGCTATACAAGACATGAGAATATATATATATATATTTGACAAAAAAAAGGATATCAGAATATATATATATATATATATATATATATATATATATATATATTCTGATATCTTTTACCCATTGGTTGACCGAAATGAACTTTACTTTAACTGATCGCAATCCTTGCAACACAAGTTTTCCAGATGTTCGTGTTCCTTTTATTGTTGTTGTTTGTCTTTCCTTTTATTGGACCGCCTTCTTAGTGACGGATGAAGAAGAATAAGGACTCTATAAATTGATTTTTTTATGTTTTGTAAATTTGTTCTCTGAAAATAAAACACCTTATTTTTAACTTCAATAATTTAGTTTTAATTTTTAAATACAAAACAAAACATAGCAGTACAAATAAACATAATTAATTAAAAATAAAAGGCAAATCAAGAAGATGGTTGAACCTTGTAAGTTTGTTAGGTGTGTTTAATTTTAAGTATGTTGAAAAAAAACACTTGTAGTATTTTAGATTCGAATTAACTCAGGCCATAGATTTACTAAATTTTATTCAAATCAGATTCACCAGATTATGTCACATAGACAAGCTTTAATTTTTAGTTTTTTTAAATGTTGAAATCCAACGGTGACTTGGGTGACCCTCACTGGTGCAGTTGGACAGCTGCAATGGCACAATCTAAGGATATTCTTGCAAGGGCAAATGAAAGGGCACAAGTCCTTTTGCCCAATTGCCTTCCATTTTTTTACAACGTTGCACTATCATTATTTTGGACCAAGGAGAGTTCAACCCAATTGTCCTATCAATTGGACTATGGGTGAAAATGCTCTAAGGAGAAAGAAAATGTGTGTGGAGGTCTTTTTGTTTTTTAAGTGCAGATGCTAATTGGATAATTGGAATTATAACAGTCGAATCAAAGCTTGGAAAAATCATGTGAAAAATGTACTTCCTTCGCTATTGCAACTAGGACTCCCGCTCCGTAAACTACACTCGCTGCCCCCCCGGGGTCTCGTCTCAAGGGGTCTGTTGCATTCTGAAAAAACAAAATGGTTAACGATAAAAAAATCATAATTATTCATGAAAAATGGAAGGAAAAAAAAAAACGTCGCCACTGTTGGCCTATTAGTCTTTTTTTTTTTTTTTTTTTGCATGGTCAAAGCCTATTAGACTGCCTAATTTCTCTTCAAGTTCTCTATCGGTCAAAAGCCTCTCTGACCCTAAGCAACGATGTCTTTCTTTCTTACCACAAGTTATGATAAAAAATAAAGAAGAAAAGAATAAATAAAATACAAACTGACTACTCACTTCCTTCCATTTTGTTCTTACAATGAAAATAGGAATTTGTGTATTTAAAAATGTTTATGTTTTTTTTTTTTCTTACAAACAATAATGTGTACATACATCATTGCTTTTCACGACTGCGATGATAAAGCATCATCTGCAAAAGTTTTTTCTTTTCTATTTCTTGTCTTCTACAAAAGTTGTTTACTCTAATCGTCGTGTTGTATAATTAAGGTGAATTGTGATGGAAATTGGTTAAATGTATTTTGACGACGAGGGTATGGATGGGCGGCTCGGGATTATGCATGTATTTTAAAGGGTGGTGGCGGCGTTGGAAACTTTCCATGCGAGTCCAGCTTAATGGCGGAAGCGGCATGTGCATATTTATTGGCTTGTACTGACAAGGTTTTGATGAGATTCAGGAAGAATCAGACTCAAAATGTCTCGCGTGGATATGATTAATGGCAAAAAGTCGTATGCAATATTTTTTGACATTGTTGCAAGGAAAGGAAACTAAATCAACCTAAAATTATTAGCAAGAAAAGGAGCCTAAATGTTTTCTAGGAAAGAGAAAACTAAGACTAGTTGCATTTTTATATTTATTGTACTTATCCTATTAGGCTTAGGAAAACATAAACATTGTCCAAAATATTTTTATTTTTTGTTACTTATTTTTTCATCGAATATGAATACCAAATGACATTTGTGGCTTGTACCATGTCATTAAAACTTCACTACTTAATTCCATCTTTGATTTAATTACTTTAGTTTAGGAAGAAAAAATGCAAAAGAAAACTTAAAACTTAATTATATTGAATGGCAATTCAAAACTATAATTCAAGTCACGAAAGATTGTCAAATCAGGTCCAAATCAAGCTCGATGCACAACTACGCAAATTCCAGTAGCATAGCCTCGTCTTCGAAATTGCACCAAAATCTCATGTGAACTGTAATGTACTCAAAATCAGTTTTAACGTGTTTATTTTGATGTGAGAGAAAATTAAATTTAATTAGCTCATACTTGAAATTAAAACCGAAGGAATTTTTTTAAACAATGTGACATTTCAATTATACTGATATCAGTTAGATCAAAGAGGGGATGTATTTTGTTTAGCTTCAATACTCTTTCGTTATTGCTCAAATTCAATTATCAACTATGCTTTCACAAAAAAGCGAAAAAAGAAACTATGACCTATGCACCCGTCATCATTACTTAATTTGTATCCGAATGAGCACTACACGTTGATTCAAAATAAGACTAAATAATGAATCAAAATTTGGGATTATTTTTCACAGGAACTAGGAAGTGGCTTTTGGGAAAATTATCAAGTAGGTTTTTGAAGGGTACTTTTGGGATTTAAGAAAAATGCTACTATAAATTGGCATGCAATGCCATGCATCAGACATCAGTGAAGAGTTTGAAACCCAAAACTACAGACACAAGTTCTCTCTCTCTCTCTCTCTCTCTCTCTCTCTCTCTCTCTCTCTCTCTCTCTCGCTCCATTTTCATCTACGTACCGGCCGGCTCAAATCAAGGTATCTCTCCTTTAGCAACGGGTTAAGTTATATTCAAAGTCATTGATCTTTTTTCTTGAAACTTTTCCTCCAGTACTAAAGATGTCATTTTTAGGGTTAGGAAAAATTTATGGATTTGTTGCTTTTGTTAATGTTTTGTTTTTCATTTATTTCCTTTTTTTTTATATTTAGTTGTATTGATTTATCTTGTACTTTTGTGCTTTGAATGAACTTGTGAAATATGGAGATGGATCAGCTGCTACTGCCGCCGCGTATTGATCATGAAGTTGCCGACCATATATAAGATGGAAAAGATTGAAAAAAAGCTTGAGTATCTCATGAAGAAGCGTGAAAGGTTAGCTGAGTCACAATGCAACACTCTTTAAATTTAGCGGGCACGGCGTGCGCCATTTTTGTGGCCATCTTGGGGGTTTGTGGTACGTCACGGTAACAAATCGGAAAGGATAAAATGCAGTCTCCTGTACTTAGGCGTTGTCTTTGTAACCTGTGGCATTGCCCTTCCATTTGTGCTCCTACATTTGTCTGCCATTTACTTTAAAAAACACCAAAAGCTTTTTATTGTGAAATTGAAGAGAAACAATTTGAAGAAAAAAAGAGATCTACTACAGTTGGGCAAGAGGCAAGGGAAAATTCCGAACGACGATCCAAAATTTTACCTGATTGGGCAACTCTCAAAAATGGAGATAATCAGGCTTGCTGAGAGAAACACAGCCCGAGCCAGCAGATTTGTGATGTGTTTCCTATTTTACCTCCTCCTAGTTTTTATCGGCTTTATTTTCATGTTCACTGATCCCTGTAAATCCGCACCTCCAAACTCATACATCCCACAAGCATCTGGAATTCCATTCCCACCCCCATTCCCATACAATTAGTTAGACTTGAGTAGTATGTTTGTCCTTCTTGCAGAATATATATAAGTTAGGTGTTTGTATAGGTTATTAGGTTGGGATCCTTTTTCTTATCATGAATGATTATTTATGCAGAGGAATTGAAGTGTAATGTGGATGAAACAAGTTAATTGATTGATGTTCGTGTTCCTTTTATGGTTGCTGTTTTTCTTTTTATCATGGATGATTATATATCCGAGATGTTCGTGTTCCTTTTATTGTTGCTGTTTTTCTTTCACTTGTGTCATGCGTATGTTGGGTCACCTTCACAGTGACGGATGAAGAAGAATAAGGACTCTATAACTCTGTCATTAGTTTTAGATTTTATCTCACTCATTTTCTTTAGCCATCCACCACCCTCGAATTTTCAATTAATGGAGTCCTATTAGTGTTATTATATTATATCAAATTCCAAGAAAATAACCAGACTTTAAACAAAATAAAATAATAATAATTAACCAGACGTTAGCACTCTATTTGGATACGTAATAAAGACTCAGAATTCGCTTTGAAGTCGGAAATCTAGAACGGAAAAGCAATTTTTTCCACCATATGCAGCCAGAGAAGAATTTACATATATACATGATAGGAGGACACAGTTTTGTTTCTAAACCGAACAAAATCGAAATGTTTTCTCCAGTATATGCGGTCGGAAAAGAATTTACAGATATACAGTGGGACACACAATAATGTTATAACTCAAAAGCATTTCATATCAAATTCTTGGTGTAATGTTTTAATTACGAGGTAAGTTGATCTTGGGTTTGGATGTATAATTCCAAATTTCCATTAATTTTTCTTTACAGAAAATAAAAAAAAAAAACCTGAAATTGAATGGACTTTTGTGTAATTGGAGAAAAGCTGGACCAGTTTCCCCAGTGTTTCTGGATAAAACTTGAAGGCAAATAGAAAACGCGGTCGCTTCATCCTGTTCCACAAGCACGGTGTAGTCAGCATTTGCTTCTGCAGCAAGTAAACGCAAATTCACCAAATGAAGTAACTGGTGATATGATATGAAATATCTTAAGGCCTTGATAGTTCATCGATTCCTTGCATTTACATACACAAGTAACAAAATATTAGACCGAAAAATGATACGCTAAATGAAAGCGAGCCTACTTCGATCTCCTTCACGCTAAGGTTATCTAGACGTCTTTTTCTCAAGGAAGTTTCCTTTTCGGGGAGTTAGTGAAGAAGTCTCCATTTATCACAAGGAGATTTTCTTACTTTAAATTTTTATGAACACAAGCTTAACTCTTACGAAGGAGAGTTTGTTGTCTCGTTAAATTAATGAATAACGAAAGGACAGAGATTCGTAGACAGGTGCAATATAGAGCAAGATTGTGTCTCGCAAATTTTGCAATGCATTAACTTTGTGCCAAGCAACTTCAAAAACGACGTAGTTTTAGGGTCTAGTGGTTATCAATTGAGACTGAGAGCTGACTTGTCAAAGGCTTTCATTTTCATCATCCTACTTCTACTGCTCCTACCTTTTGAAGAGGTACGAGAGAATCTGGGAAAACACCCCTTGTACGTGCAAATATACTAGAAGATTATAGCAAAAAAAAAAAAAATGAGGAAGGGTAAGGGTAAGAATGTGTTTAATATAATATTTTTCGTTTCATGGTGCAGTACACACATTAAGTTATAGTATGCACACGCATTGAACTCTCACATTTAGGAGCAAAATGTGTAATTAATTCTTGTTTAGTTATAAAACTAATGAAGAGCTAGTTATAGAGTCGTTGAAAATCGAGTCAACTTGCGGGTACTACTACTGCTCGGGTGGATTCTTCATCATCGGGCAACATGGCATATTCTTGCGTCGGACCACAGACGGATGAACCGAAGGAAAGCCAAGTACGAAGAATAAAATGATAACCAAGGCAACTTGTACTGTTAGGATTATTTTGTGAAGGACCAGCATTGGAATCATTGATAATAACAAGCACAGCGCTGCAAACGCTGCTAGTAGTAGTACTATACTATTGAGACCATCTTAGGGAGGGTGGAGCTGTTTCGCCTTTGCATTTGATGGCGTGGTGGTAAAGCAGATATAACAGCCCAAAAAAGCTAGGTTTTGCAGACTACTTAACTAGTTTCATAACCTTAACCTACGTACTAACCTAGCATCGAAATTTAGTAGTAGGCGGCATCCCCTGTGAGTTTTGAGTAGGTGGAACCATTCAATCCCGTAGCGGATCAATTCCAACGATCCTTTCAAACTAGTACTTTTTGTAATTGACTCTCAAATTGACTTGTAGTCACTATGAGTAGAGTAATTGGACTGAACGAAGATAATACAAAACCACCGTTGGGGTGGGATTAAGGTTGTCAAAAGAAATAACACAAATAATTAATCTGAATAAATCAAGACAAGGAACAATGAATTTTGTAAACTAAATGAAAAAGGATTTAGACTTTTTTGTAAACTAAATGATGTGTCACCAATAGGAAAGTCCTATTAATATTATTTTCAGTTTATGGAGTCTTATTAATATTATTTTATTATAGGAATTTTTTTAACCTTAATATTTGGAAAAGATTAAATTTAATAAAAATTTGATGTTAGATTACATATTATTATATCAAATTCAAAGAAAATAACCAGACACAAAAAAAAAAAAAAAAAAAAAAAACTAAACAAAACAAAAACAAAAAGAAGCAAAACAACCGGACCTTAGCACTCTATTTGGATACGTAAAAGAAAATCGGAATTTCCTTTAAAGTCGGAAATCTAGGACGGAAAAGCAATTTTTTTCCACCATATGCAGCCAGAGAAGAATTTACATATATACATTATAGGAGTACACAGTTTTATTTCTAAACGGAACAAAATTGAAATGTTTTCTCCACTATATGCTGCTAGAGAAGAATTTACATATATACAACGGGACACGCAATAATATTATTCTAAATTAGTCACACAATAACATTTTATTCCTCTCGAAATACCTCTCTGATATTCTTACCAAAACATTTCACTTCGAATTATTGGTGTAATATTTTATCGACGAGGTAAGTTGATCTTTGGTTTTGGATATCAATAATTTCGAATTTCCATTCATTTTTCTTTACAGAAAGTCAAAAAACCTGAAATTGAATGGATGGGTCATTCAAAATTCAGTAATTTAAAATACATAAATAACAAAAAGAAAGGCAAAAACAATCTACAAAAACAACGGTCAGCAGCCTATCAACCCACCAACCTAAGCCATATATCTCAAAACATGGCAATGTATAATCAAGAGAGATATATACCAGAACTTGAAGCTCTTGAGGAAGCAACTGAATGGCCAAAAACCAAAGAAAAAGGATTTAGACTTTTGTGTAATTGGAGAAAAGCTGAACCAGTTTCCCCAGTGTTTCTGGATAAAACTTTCGGGCAAATAGAAAACACGGTCGCTTCATCCCGTTCCACAAGCACGGTGTGGTCAGCATTTGCTTCTGCAGAAAGTAAACGTGAACCAGTCAACAATAGTAGAAGGGTCGTCAAATTTATTCACCAAATGTCGTAGCAGGTGATATGATATGATATCATTTTAGAATTGGTGACAGTAACATTGCTGACTACGTATGGTTACGACTGGAAGGGTACTTTGAGATTGTACCTTGTCTTCGCTTGTAATATGCGTGCTCTCAGCAATGGACTGAAATGGATGAGAAAATATCAATACATGAGAGACGTGAAATGAAGAAAATGAAGTGAGGGTTAAAGAAAATGGACTTCCCTAGATCATACCGTGATGTTCCTAAGGAGGTCATAAGTAACATCCTGAGTTCTGAACGCTCTTGGATGCCACTTCCCTTCAGACCAATCGACATATGTTACAGACCAGTTTGCGAGTCCACCAGGATCTTTCATCTGAAAAGCATTAATGGTGAAAGCAAAAGATAATTGGTAGCAGCAAAGAAATTACGAATAGGGTGAAATGCAGTTTGAACTGCGACGAACAAGAAAGTTTGATGTACTAACATTAAAGAAGGTTGGCAAGTAATGCTCATCTGAATAGCAGTTACGCCCGTCCATGTTTGGCTGAGAAAGTCAAAAAACATCATCAGCAAGAGATTGGAAGGAAGTTTTTCTCATGAACGTCAACAAAAGCACATCATAACAAAGAAAATATTTACCCTGCAGTAAAGCTTGAACTTTGTATAGTATAGACTGTCTGCCATCATGACAATTGCATGTAGCCGCTTCATAGAGAACCACTGAAATAAAAATGTCGATTAAATCCAACCCTATTGAACTGCGTGTGCACAAATCTAAATCTGATCGAGGAGCATGTTTTATACCAAAACTATTCTTGTTGATCCAATGTTTCGTCAATATAAACAAGAACAACAAACCAATCCAAACATTGCAATCATTCATACACTTAAGGACAAGAAAGAAAGGGGAGAGGAGCTCAGGTGACTTAGAAGGAACTGGTGAAAAGATTATATAAATCAGAAATATACTTGTAGCAACTGATCTTGCAGAAGTTTAATTCACTGTAAGAGACATATTTACGCAGAAGATTTTAAACTGTTTCCAGAGCTATGTATCTTACGCAGAAGTTCCAAACCAAATAAGTAAGCTCAAAGTTTTTCTGGAAAGTATATGCTGAATTACCTGTGAACCCTTCCGGAAATCCCTCCTTTCAACTTCAGGCAACATATGTTCTGAATACCGGCCAGTTCCATGTGGACCAGGATCCACAAAACTAGACAGAGAGCAAAGTAGATGGAATAAGAAAGCCCCAATCATAAGTACACCAGAATAAGAGCTAAGTAGCGGGAAAGAATTTTGAGAATCACATCAGTTTTTCTTTCTTAAATATACTTTTCTTACCAATCGATAAAGCTGACGTTGGTGTACATGAGATAGTTATATACATAATCGAAGTTATGCAGTGGTATGCAACTGAAACAAAAACGTAGAACGAAATCAATGAAAGAAGTAGCAGATTTCCAACATAAGAACCTCATTGAAAATGTTCACAATTGTATAAGTTGTTTCAATACAATGACCTGTCAGACAGCAAAACAAAATGTTGGTTGTCAGGGTCTAAAAGTGCATTTGCCAAAAGTCTCTTCTCTGCCTCAACCATCGAAAATTTTCCCCAAACGACCTGAGAATTTATTATTAATGGCATCTTTAAAGAAAACCATGTGTATTGATCAGTTAAAAAAAATAATACTGAACTGTAAGCATTCTCAGAGAGGCTCTGCGTACCTGTTCACTATGTATGTCTCTGTCAGCAAAATACCGGCTCACATGTACTGGCTTTTGCTTTGATGCATGTACGTAAACGGTAAATTTGTCTTCATGGCCCTAGAAACCATGTCATTTTTGTTAGACATTGAACTTTACTTTAGTATGTATCCCTTGCATACTTTAGGCTTATCTTTAACATGGCCTGAGGTCTTAATTCCAGTTCTCACTACTAGTTAAACAACTCAACTTTCATCAACTTCTAGTATGAAATGGGACGTTTACCAGAGACGCATAAAGTAGCTATACCTTAGAAAAAGACACACACATGTATAGATTTAGATATACATAACAAAACATCTTGGCAACTAATGTTAGCAGATATATTCCACACCAAGCTTATATAAACGGAGATTCGAGAGGTGGTAATAGATTAAGATGAATTGGTGTTGTTTTGTCTCCACACAGAAACAAGGTGTTGAAAACTCCAAGCGCATGTTTATCCTATCTGTTGAGATATATACGTTTTCGATAAATCCCTTAACATACTAGGAAATCAAAAGCAACTACCATATCCTGAGGCGATCTAAAGACGGGTCCCAATTTGACAGTAATTCTAACTGGATAAACCGAAACTATAGTCACATGAGATAACACTGTAGAGCCGAGCATTAACTCCACCAAATTACTTAAGCATTTCAGTTACTAAACCTCTGCTGTTAGTACTTCTCAGTCATGGCTGCCGTAGGGAATGCCTAATATTGTAGCACTTGACTACTAAATTTCTGAATGTAGTTCAACAAATACATCTATCCATACAATTCCTTGATATATACATGAAAGAAAAAAAAAATAAACCTAAACCTGATGAAATCAAAATGGATAATAAAAGGGAAATAAAAAGTAAAGAAAAGCATAGAGACATAGCCTTACTTGGAAGAAATTTTCCCACAACTCCTCGAAAGGTAAAGTTCCGGGGGTCAAAAACATGAAAGCAATTTTCGGGTTCTTTGATTGAAGAGGAGGCGTCTTGAGAATTTCCCTAACTACAACCTCCGACGCAGTCTCATCATCGGTCAGCTCCCTCGCAGGGCCAGGAGGAGTCCTTCCAAACATACTGCAACCACTAGAAGAAAACAGATAGCAGGCGGCAGAGTTTTTCGGAGGGTAGAAGTAGGCAAGGATAAGAAAAACACAGATGAACGAAACCAATGCAATAATCCATGTTGGTCTTCTCAACGCTGGACGCGGCCTTGACTTAGACATGATCATGATATCTCTCATCAGCTGCGGCCGCCATGCTAATGACTTTTTCATCTGGATCGAAGGCAACACAGAACCTCTCATTCAGTCCCTTTTTCGCATTCTTCGCTTTATTTCCCCTTGCGCTCAATGTAAACTAAGAAGCTGCTGTAACTTGCAACACAAATAACATCATTTCAAACGCATTTTTGGATCAAACAACAAAAAAGAAAACAACTGTTCACAATTTAACGAATACCCTTTTGAGAAAAAAAAACCCCCCAAAAGCATCACATTTCATCAAACGTTGATTCATCAAAATTTGGATGCGGGTGAAAAAACAGAAAAAAGCCACAGACTTTGAAAACATAACGCAAAGATCAAACCTATATGTTCATTCTGGAAACGATAAATGGTGAGGGTGGTGAAGAAAAAAGGAAGAATCTTGATGGGCGAGAGAAATAAAAACCTGGGTGTGGTGAGGAAATCAGCTTCAATCAGTCAAAATTGTTTCAAATGCAGGTGCAGGTGATGTTTCAGCTTGTCAGAGGGGAAGCGGATTCGGCGTGGGGAGAAGTATGAGGCGATGGGAAATGGCGATGTGAGGCTTTGTGAGTATATGGTAAAAGGGGGAGGGTGTGAATCTCTGGTTCTGGACAATTGAGGGAATTGGATGGTTTTTGGGCGATGAACACTTCAGCCAGTGAATTATGGCAACTTTCCCACGTAATATTAAATGATTTTTATTTTTTTTAATTAGGGGTTAAGTAAAATTAGGGAAAGCTTATAGCTGTCCATTCCATAAATCTGTAATATTGTCAAATATTATCCAAAAATGTGTACGGAGATATTGTCAATTTCATTCCATTACCCCCTCAGAACCAATCAGAATCTTTACCACAATGTTTTGGAAAATGCTCGAATTAGGGGTACCAATTCTCGTAGAAATTTTTTAGAGTGCCCGAAATTCAAGTGAGGTACTTCTCGTATCATAAATAAATAAGTAGAGGGTCACATGAATAAGTAGTGAGCAATTGGGATGATAGTTGGCAGGTAATACTACTCAAATGGATTTATGCTCACACCAGAGTCCATAGTATGATTTTAGTGCATGTAGTTGGTGAATGTAATGCTAATTGTTGTAGTTTGGGAGTTACATGTGCTAATTCCATTAAAAGTTTAGCATAATTGAGTAATTAATTCATTATCCCTTCAATCTATCAATTAGTAAGTTAGAGGTTTTAAATTCGATTTTCGCCAAAACCGAATTTGAACCACATTATTATGGCTCATTTATTGTGAGATTTAACCTACTCTCTCACTCCCTTAGTATAATAATATCGCTTGTTCCAAAAATAAAAAACCAAAATCATATATGTTATAACGTAGTTAAACAATTACTAAAACTAAATAGAATTATGATGATACTGACATCCAAATATAACCAATTCATCAGATGTCAAGCTTTTTTTAAAAAAAAAAAGAAGAACGAAAGTTTTATTCGAAAACTCAAACTCAAGCACAACATGAATAATTTTTTCTTTTTTATAAGGAACGATAGCGGTTTTATTTATCAATAAAGAATCAAACAATTCTTAAGAAAAACATCCTCAAAATAGTTTGGAGTCCTCAAACCAACAATTGATAAAATTGAAAATAAGATCAACTTAGCCATACTATACGCTACTATATTAGAGGTTATACGAATATGACTGACTTTAGTACAAGAAAAGCACACAATATTGGAGGCAGGTTGTCTGCTGTTTGGGTGCCCTTCCTATCATCTCCTATTTGTACGGTTACGGTTAAACCACGTCAACATTTTATATTCCTATTAATTTTTATCTTATTATCTCTATAAAAAAATCAATATAAAATGTTAACTTGTGCGGAGATAGGAATGACACTCAAACAAAAGCGTATACAATCTGCCTCCCACGATATTATGCATTCTCTTAAGAAGGCGAGACTATTTTTCAGTAAAGAAAAAACAAAAAAGAGTAAGAAGGCGGGATATACATACACTACAAAATTACAAATCCAAGAAAATAAAAAATAAAAAATTGTTGGAACGCTGACCAATTAGATAAGGCAACGAAATAAACCCCTCGTACGTGGCATCACCCCCCACCAATAGCCAAACCAAAACCGGCCCCATCTCGATTCGCATTGCCTACGTGGCACCACCTCCCCCATCATCAGATAAGAGATAGCTGTGTAATCACTTCCTCCATTTGCCCCATTCGAAGCTCAGAGCTTACCTTCCATGGCCGCTGCCGTAGCCTCATCACTAGCCCTGTCAGCCTTCACCTTCAGAGGAGGCGCCGATCCCTCGAAACCCAAATTCCTCAACCTTTGCTCAAAGCCCACAAATTTGGCTTTGACTGCTTCACCCCAATCTCACAGTTGTCGGCGCAACTCTTTGAGAATATTGGCCTCTGTTTCCGTCTCCGATCCTGGAGTTCGTACCGGTCCCGAAGAGCTCTCTGCGTCTATTCTTTCCAAGGTACGGCCTTCACCCATCCCATATTTTAGTTTGTTTCTAATTTATTTAGTTTTGGATTCGTAATTTTTGTTTGGTAGCTGAGAAAATGTGATCCTATGTTTTTCTTTGATGTTTTTGTGATTTTTTGTTTGGTTGCTGAAAAAATGTGATCCTTTCTTTTAGTGTTTTTTCTGTTTTTTTGTGATTTTAGATTCGTTATATGTTGTTTGGTAGCTGAGAAAATGTGATCCCATATTTTAGTTTTTTTGTTTGGTAGCTGAGAAAATGTGTTGTTTACATAGATTCCGATATTGGGACAGTAACTTAGCTGAGAAAATTTCGTACTTTACCTTCTGCGGTTGCTTCTTTGCTTTGAAATTGATATTAGTTTCTCGGTTTCCATGCTTTTGCTATGGAAATTTTTCAGGCTTATATTTGTAGATTAATATGATAGTATTTGCAGTTTGATTAGGGGGAGATATGCAAAGTTTTTGAATACTTGGCTCATGAAATGTGAATTATGATGATTAGGTGACGAATTCGGATAGAGGAGTTCTGCTGAAAGAGGAACAACAAAAAGAGGTAGCTAAGGAGGCTGAAGAATTGCAGAACTACTGTGTTAGCGAACCAGTGAAATGCCCTCTCATTTTCGGAGGTAAATCCCGTTAAGGTGTGAACTTTATTTCTTGAGATGTACATCACATCCTCAATTTTGCCTAGGAATACCTTCTTTTCTTACCAACCACAATTCCTTGAATAAAGCCTTGCTGCTTTTCATCACGTCGAGGGATTGCCTTCCACCTAAGTCATCGTAGTTTCATCGAAACCAGATTGTCCAGCTCTCAAATCGTTACAGAAATCGTGTACGACCATTTTGTTCAGTGCTAACAAAAACATGATATGCATTTCTCTGTTATTGTTGTTGCCTGTTGGTGGTCATAGACTCGTATGATGAGTTAATCTAGTGCTTTCACAGACTGGGATGTGGTGTACTGCTCAGTGCCAACATCACCCGGGGGTGGCTACAGAAGTACGTTTGGGCGCCTTTTTTTTAAAACAAAGGAGATGATTCAAGTTATTGAAGCTCCTGACATTGTCAAGAACAAAGTCTCCTTCTCCGTTTTCGGGTTCTTGGATGGAGAAGTCTCTTTAACAGGTAGGCTGCTGAGGTTCTGTGCGTAAACGTAAAACCACTGTCTCAAGTTTTTCTAGAATTTTTCCGTCACATTATCATGCTTCCTATGCTGCTCTTTTGGTAAGACTGTCGTACATTCTACTTGATCCGCGCACTGTTCTTATCTTTTTTGCATCATGTGTTAACTTCTCGTATATGCATGAGCAGGAAAGTTGAAGGCTCTGGATGATAAGTGGATCCAAGTTATATTTGAGCCCCCAGAACTGAAGGTTGGAGCCTTGGATTTCAGATACGGCGGTGAAAGCGAGGTTAAACTCCAGATTACATACATAGATGACAAGGTCAGGTTGGGGAAGGGCTCTAAAGGCTCTCTATTTGTTTTCCAGAGACTCGGTAGTTCCACCTGAAAAGACTATCGGTAGGCAAGAACCGTCCTCCCTGTAAAATGTAACGCTTCAGCGCTGCAAACGGATGTGTGATATCAACGTTACTTCCGTGCATCTCATCATCTTACCTTTCTAAGATTATCCATGTTACAAGTGTTCATAGTTTTTTCCTTTGTGTGATGTTTTAACTCTATTGAACATAAGGTCGAATGATCATAGTTAGCTTCTTGTTCAGATCAAGCGATAATCTACACTAATCTGCATTGACAGAAAGTGGCAAGAGTTTGAACTCATAAAGCAAATAGGTCGAAAAAAACTAAACACTTTCTTGAGGCCCAAGCAATAGAACCCGATTCGAGGAATAACAAAGTTTTATATCCACCTGATTGACAAAAATGAAGAACACGATGCTGTTGCTAACCAGGGCCTACTTTAGGAATGTCATAATGCTCGCTCAGATTAGCCAGATACTGATTGAATTCCTGAACCCGATCGCGGTGCGATTTTCGAGCAATCTGGGAAAGCCTCTGGCGTTGAATCCTCTCTGCCTGCTCGAGGTACCGCCTCTCCGCCGGTGTCAGATGACCATAAGCAGAAGCAGCAGCCCACGTCGTGCCAATGCCGCCTTCGTTCTCAGCATCATCTGTCACTGCTTCTCCACCTATCACCCTCCAAACACACAAAAATTGAATTCTCCATTAGCAAAACCAGAATCACAACCTCTTAAACCCTAAGAAATCACAACATCTTAAATCCCAATCCGTTGAGGGGTTGTTTGGTATTCAAAAACATAAAATAAAATTCCGGTTCATAAATTAGAGTAGTTTAAAATATCGATTTGTCACGCTTCCGCTCTCCGGATTATTGAATATTTTACACATTAGATTTAGGAAACAATAATAACAAACTAAAATAAAAAAGATGGAAGGGCAAGAACCTACCTGTGGAGGCATCAGACAATTGGTGATAAAATGCGCTCTGTTTCTTCTTCTTCTTTTTCTTTGAAATCGCACCGCCTTTGACGTCCAAGGCTTTGCCTTTCAGCTTCAGCTTCCCTACAACCACGTTATCGAACGCAGACATTTTGATTTGATCAAATTGGTCGTCGAAATTCTATGGAATACGGCAAATATATGCAGGGCAGTATGTTCCAGAAACTCCGCGATTTCTCTCTAGTCTTCCCCAACCGAGCCTCTGCACAGAAAACGGGTATGGGCCTGTATCAATTTCTTTGGGCCTATTGGTATTAATGGGCCTCACTTCTCATGCTCATTCCTTGCTCGTTTTATCAGCAACCCAGAAACTCGATTCTCCTCCAAACCATCCAACAAAAAAAAAAATAAAAAAATAACAGAAGAGGTTCTTCTCCACCGCTCGTTCTATCAGCAACCCAGAAACTCGATTCTGAGTCTTCTGCTTCAAAAGCCGTCGTGAATTGCTATAGAGAGAGAGAGAGAGAGAGAGAGAGAGAGAGAGAGTTTCCGTGTTTTAGTTCCGTTGGTGACCCTTTCTGGTGGGCACTGCCCAGTTAGATTTTTCAAGCTCAAGGCTGGTATTTTATCTACGAATTTGGTGTCAAAATTTGGTATTTTCCATACCCAATTGCTAGTTTTTAACTTTTTACCAAGAATTCTACAGTAATTACTTGCAGCTATTTGATAAATTTTGGTCCTGAGATGTGTAGAATCTGTGCATGAATGCAGGATGCCATGATTTTATCTCTCCTTTTTGTCTTGAATCATTGCATGGACTAAACAATGGAAATGTTCACATTTCTCTGTAGAATTTGTAATGCAATTGCAATGTCCCTTTTTCGTGTTTTCATTGTCATGGTGGTTTTTGTACAATTGTTGGAGCCACAATTAGTATTCTTTGCCTTTCTTTCAGTTGAAATGGTTGTCATGCTTAGTGCCCGTCTCCACATCGTTACCTCTGCTCTTCCTTCAGGTTATTTTTATCTCGAAAGCCTCGTAGCTGCATTTATATTCTTCGTTAATCGTTATCTTATCTCAAACTTTGTCGATTTGTGAACTTGATTTTGCTTAAACTTTTCAGGTAGAGATTGTAAATACACAGGTCAAGCAGTGGTAAGGTCTCTCCAGCTCTTACTACGGTCTTTCTTACAACGTACTTACTTTTACGTATTGATTTATGCATATAAAGCGGTGAACCAGATACCTACCACAGGCCAAGCAGCTGGGAAGAAATGTAAAGAACGAGAATGGGTTTATCATAGTTAAATTTGTTGCATAGCAAAGCAATCGGTTTTGTCTCCTGAACAAACTATCTATGTCTGAGTTTTGTGATCCCACAATCCATCTATTGTTTTAGCAAGGATTTATCAGTTTGATCAATGATCTTGATTTTGTCTAATCTTTTTTAGTACTTCATTAGTTGGGTTTACATTTGTGTTTGGTTGAACCCACTTTTCGTGTTAGAAATGAAGTATCAGTTTGCTTTATCATTTTGCTTGTGTCAATCTTTTGAGCAATTGGCTTCTGTGTTTTGCATTATAAATTGGCAACAGATCATGACACCTGTTGGGCCTCTAGTTACTAGGTTTTCTTTCTGATTTTTAAGTGTTTTTTTATTTTGGGCAGAGAGCGCTTCCTATACGCATAATATCAGTAGGGAAGAAGAGATCACAAGGTGTACAACTTGTAGTGGATGAGTACATTGAAAAGCTTAAGCTCTACTGCAGCGTTGATGATGTTCACATACGGAACAACCCTAAAAACGCACAGTACTGGCCTTCTTATTTGATCTATGTCATCATAATCTTTGTACTTAACCTGAATAGATACATGTTTTTCTAAGATATGTAGAGGCTTTTTTCCTGGAATTATGGACATCGGACATATGAAGGAAATGTTTGCATTGTGGGTTTTATGGATCATATCTTATGTTTTCAGCTCAGATTAGTTACCTTTTGTGTAGTGATTCGAAGGCTCAGGTTGATCATGAAGACAGTGCTGTCATGGACCTTATAAGGTCCGATGATTGGGTACAGTCTGAACACCCCTTGCTTAGATCATCATGCAGACTCAATTGTATTATCAAAGGCTCAAAGATGTTATACTTGTTTCTATATTTTCATTTTGTAATCTTGTGCTTGTAGGTGGTGCTGTTGGATGAGCGTGGGAAAGACATAGGGTCAGAGCGGATGGCAGAGTTGGTGGGGGATGCAGGGAATACAGTACGAATGATTTCTCATTTAGTATTTTCAAGAATGATTTTTCGAATTCTTCCATTCTTATGTATTTATGTTGCTGAAAAGAAGAGGTAAAGTTGAGTATAATAACTTAGGAACTTCTTCCTGTAGGTAACACTTTGATTTCCTTTCTGTAGGGAGCTTCAAGACTATCCTTCTGCGTCGGTGGACCTTACGGCCATGGAAAACAATTGCGAGAACGTGCTGATGTTTGTATCAAGTTGTCTTCTATGGTTTTAAACCATCAAATTGCATTAGTTGTTCTTGTGGAACAACTTTATAGGTAAGAATACTTTGTACTGCTGGCTTCTATGGGTTTAAACCATCAAATAAGAAAATAACGCATGCTTATCTGTTGACTTCAGGTCATGGACTATTCTGAAAGGACAGAACTATCATCGGTAGCCTTTCATTTACTGGTCTGAACAGTGAACAATACCAACAGGTATTCCTTTTCTTTTTCATTACTACCTTTTTATTTAAGTATACTACTGATGGTTTGGATAGAGGGACTTGACAATGACTTGTTGCATTACATCTGAGATTACGTTAAAAAGACATTTTGAAAGTCCTTTGTTTCGTGTTGTAGTGCATTTGTAATGTTTTGTTAATCGATTTGTAGTGCTTGAGTACATTTTAGTGCTCTTGTAAGGCATTTTTAACAATTGACTTGTTGCAAAACAAAGGCTGCTGACTCGTGAGTTTGGATTACCTTTGTCCTAGTAGAGTGGCCAATGTTGTGTGATTTTCTTCCCTTGTGCCTCAAGTATTGTAGTAAGCAAATTGGGAGATCACGAGCAATCGAGGGTAGCTCCCAAAAGTTGCTATTTAATATGTGATGCCATTCCTCAGAAACAGTGTGCCTTAAGAGACCCCAAGTGCTTTTGCAATTACAGGCAAACCATGGCACCTACGCACTGCCGTCTGGTTGTCAAGTTCTTCAATGTTTCGTTACTGACTCAATAACGGTTTTAGTGACCCTCGTGGCAGTGAAATCTTCAGAAACAGAAACCCGAACTCGAAGATCAAATTACTGTTTCACTTCACAATTGTTGTAAAGGAGTCGAGCGAGGTTCGTCTTGCCAATCCCGACCATTCCTTCGATGGTCGTTAGATAACAACAGTCTCGTTAACTCTCCTTTATCTTTCAGTTGGAGTATGAATAATATGCCAAATATGTTCTCAGCCCCTCCTATAAGCGTCATGGTTTTTTCCTCTCCGCATAACTTCAATGAGGGCAGCTGCCCCTAGCGAGCGTTGGCTGACTCCGCCCCTGGATCTGATTGTCTCCTCCTAAAAATATTGGATCGGGTTAAAAAAATTAATTTAGAATATTTGAAATCGGATAAATTTTAAAATTTTCAGAGCATAATTTGGAAATTCATTTACTTTACAAGGTTTTGGATATTTCAAATTTTTGTGTGTGCGCAATTTATTGCTTTGTCTTAATATTTGGTATAAACTTGTACATAAACCCAATTAATTTTGTATTATATTATCTAATTATCATTTTAAGTTGAATATTTTTTATATTCTAAAGACCCCTAAAGGATGATATCATCTACAATTCTACATATTTATCAACTTGGATTTTGGTAAAAAAAAAAAAAAACTTCATAATTGGGAAATTTTCAAGATTTGCATGTGAAAAAAGAGAAATATAATCTCCATATGCATAAGAGGCACTTTTATGTTTTTAGTTTGGTTTTGCCGGCTTTGCTCTAGATTTTATTTATTTATTTATTTTATATATTTTTTTCTTTGAACTATAACTCAAGTAATAATAATCCATTTAGATTTCGATCCCTTATTAATACAACTATAAATATATAAATTAGCTTTGTATCAGGAGTTTTTATACAAGGGTCCATTTATTATGTTCCATATAGAGTCTCTAAGCTGGCCCCTTTATGGAGAAATTTTTCATTGTGACCGGAACATGAGTGATACACCATGTGTTTTTATATAAGTGATGAAATTTTTTAATATTTAAGTCATTAACTTTTTAACACATATATCTTACTATTTGTATAATGACATATAATATACCATCCGTGTTCTGATCAGCCTAAAAAATCTCTCTCTGTTATGGGGGTGCAAATGAAACTGGATGTTGCCGTAGAATTTAGTTTGCCGCCATTAATAACGGACCTAACGGTAGGTTTGAAAGCAAATGAAGTCAGCGTCTCTCTCCTTCCATTGGCCTCCAAACCTCCACGTTTCAAATCCAACTCTCTGCACACGTGTCAGCAACCCCACTGCTCAAAACTCTCTCCCCCGAGCTCAAAACTCGGCAATGGCAGATGGCATATCTTCACTCCTCGCTCGCACCCCACTGTCTGAAAAAGCTCATCATTCTCCCGTTATTCCCAAATCCAAAACCCACGATTTCAACCCAAAGACTCAATCTTTTCCGACCCATGAGTTCCTCCTCCAGCTCCAAACCTGAATCCCCCGCCCCGGTCTCCCAGGTTCCGGGTCTGGACCCGGTGGAAATGGAGCGAGTTGCGGACCAAACGCTGCAGAGGTACTCGGCCTCCTCCTCTGCCAAGAGAAACGGCAGAGGTGTGGCCGTCGTTTGGTTCAGGAACGACCTCAGAGTGCTGGACAATGAGGCTCTTTACAAAGCTTGGGTTTCGTCCCAGGAGGTTCTGGCTGTCTATTGTGTTGATCCTAGGATTTTTGGTTCTACCCATTACTTTGGTTTTCCCAAAACTGGAGGTACCAATCTTGTTTTGTTGAAATTTACATTATCCGTACGCTTTTCGTCGGTAATTCCAGTGATCGTCACACCGACATATGTTGTTACTAATCCACTTACGTTATATTGTGCATCTGTTTCTTAAAGTTAATAATAGTCCATGTCGATGAATATTAACCATGCGGATTAGTAACATTACGTGTCAATGTGCGTTAATGTCACGTGCAAAAATCTCTCCACAGTTTAGTTTGGTTTTTCATAATTGTTGGTGTTACAGTGGGCCTTGAATTTTTTTTCTCGATGTTTTGTCTACCTCCAAATTTCCTAGATTATTTTGGTGTTTTATAATCTAAATGGGACATAGAACGTTGCTAGCTGAGAATTTGGAAAACGTTGTTGTTTGGCAGCGTTGAGAGCACAGTTTCTGATCGAGTGTTTGGCCGACTTGAAGAAGAATTTAATGAAGCGGGGTCTTAACTTGTTCATTCAACATGGGAAGCCCGAGGAGATTCTCCCTGATCTTGCAAAAGCTTTTGGAGCTCACACAGTTAAGTGATTTCCACACTATTTGATTAGCATAATGAGCTTGTTATGATTTTCCAACTTATTAAAGCAGGAGTGTGTTGGTATGTAATCTAATCCTATTTAGGTATATGCCCAAAAAGAAACTTGCAGTGAGGAGCTAAATGTCGAAAGATTGGTCAGCAAAGGTTTGCAACGAGTGGTGTTGCCATCATCTTCGGTGCAATCCTCTAAGCCCGGTTCTGTAAACAATCCTAGGTTACAACTTATTTGGGGCACCACTATGTACCATATAAAGGACCTCCCTTTTGATACCAGCAGCCTACCGGACGTGTATACTCAATTTCGCAAGGTATGGAGATTGCTTTCTGGCTGGTTTCAGTTCAATCAATATCTGGGGGAGGTTTTCTCCACTGTGTTTGTTGATGATACCTAATTTGCAGTCTGTTGAAGCCAAATGCACGGCTCGTGGCTGCATCAAAATTCCAGCTTCTCTTGGTCCACCCCCTAGTGTTGAAGACTGGGGATGTGTTCCTTCATTAGATCAGTTTGGACTTCAATCTTCAATTGTAAGTATTTCCAATATATACTTACAGCGCTACATATAGTCTGATATAGACTCTGAGAATTGAAAATGATCATTTTTCCCTTTTCTCCCCCTCCATCTCGATGTAGGTAAGTAAAGGAATGAAGTTTGTCGGGGGCGAAAGTGCCGCATTGGGCAGAGTGCACGAGTATTTCTGGAAGAAGGCAAGATAAATTCATTTGTTATGCAAATTGATGCTCCAAAAAACTTCCATGTAGTTTCTCTTTATTTTAACACATTCCATAATATAACGGAACACTGGTAAGAGTAATTTGGTCGTCTATCTAAATCTCATGAACGTTCACGTGCAGGATTTGGTAAAGATATATAAACACACCAGAAACGGGATGTTAGGACCTGATTATTCAACAAAATTTTCTCCATGGCTTGCTTCAGGAAGCCTTTCTCCCCGTTTCATATATGAAGAGGTTGAAATTCTTGATTATTTTCTTACGTTCATTACATGACGACATGACATTGAGCGAACTTAGACTAATTTTGCATGGTATCCAATTGATTTCTTAAGGTAAAGAGGTATGAAAAAGAAAGGGAAGCAAATGATTCCACATACTGGTAATTCTCAATCTCTCCCTCGGTTTCCAGGAACTAGAATGCAGTTATTTGGATGAGAAATGGACTGTCACTTTTGTTTATCCGGTTGATTTAATCTTTGTTCAACCCGACAGGGTATTGTTTGAACTGATATGGAGGGATTACTTCAGGTTTCTATCAGCAAAATGCGGGAATTCCCTTTTCCATTTAGGTAAGGATTAAATTCTTATTTGATTACTTTAATATTCAGTCACGCCGAAGTATAATATTCCAATCATGCCAAAGTTTAAGGCCGAAAAAGTTTGTTGCTGTGTAGCACACATGGAGCCACTTATTTTGACGTATCAGTGCAAAGATTTCAATTCTCGCTACTTCTGTTTCATTAGTAGTCGTGTTTTTAACTTTGGTCCCTTTAAAGGTGGCCCGAGAAAGGTGGAGCATAGATGGAGCCAGGAAAGGACTTTATTTGAATCCTGGAGAGATGGTCATACGGGGTACAATACTTTTCCCGACAGTTATAGAATTAAGCCTCTATAATCTTAAAAAATGTTAAATCAAGAACTTGTTCTCTACTGGTGTTTGGTTCTCGCTCTGTTCTTGATATACAGAACTTGTTAAACCTCTAGGTATCCACTTATAGACGCTAATATGAAAGAGCTGTCGACCACTGGATTCATGTCAAATCGAGGAAGGCAGGTAATTCTAAAGTAAACTGTCACTGTTAATGGAATAAAACTTCCTGTATTGATCTCGATGTCATATTTCCCGGGAACATGGGACATAGAAGGTTTACTAATACTTCATCTACTATTGTACAGATTGTATGTTCCTTTCTAGTTCGTGATATGGGCATTGACTGGCGCATGGGAGCTGAATGGTTCGAGACATGTCTTTTGGATTATGACCCTTGTTCCAATTATGGGAATTGGACCTATGGAGCAGGTGATTTCATATTCATCTTTTTATTCAATTCAATGTATGCATGTTTCTCTGAAAAGCATAAGTATGCCTCCATGTCGACTTTCTTCTTTAGCTGCAAGTCACGGAGAATACTTTTACTCGGGATTGTTTAATAAGAATATGGAATTTTGACGATGTTGAGGAGGATTATATAAGCTAGTAACAAAGGATTCTCTTAACATTGGAAATGAAGGTTTACTAACCAAATTTTCGTCGTTGGTTCATCCTGTTAAGGTGTTGGAAATGACCCCAGAGAAGATCGTTACTTCAGTATTCCGAAACAAGTAAGTACATTAATCCATTGTCTCCTTTTAATTTCTTAAAACAAGACCCAACTTTGAATGACAAATTGCAAAGTGCAAAGTTCTTCACATATTTTTATAACAACTATGTTTTGGAAGCATCGTACCGAAGATGTGTATTTTTTGCCTTTTGTAGGCGCAGAATTATGATCCTGATGGCGAGTATGTGGCATACTGGCTTCCTCAATTACGATCGCTTCCGAAAGATAAACGGAACTTTCCCGGAATGGCATATATCAAGCCGGTTGTACCTCTCAAGTTTGGAAATGCCAGTAGTAGGCACCAAAACCAGGACAGGGGCTCGGCTGCTAGACGCGCAAATTTTGGAGGAAGACAGCCACGGGGGCAAAGGAGATAAACCTGGGAAGAAGAAAAAATAATAATAATAATAAATAAATAAACTATGTAACACTTTATCCAGTTAGAAATAGAGAATTTAGGAAAATTTCAGAATTCTCTCTCACAAACTTCGAAATACTTTCTTCCTCTCCATATACGATATTCGATTTTTTATACACTTATATTGGGAGAGGAGAATTCGAAAGCATGATTCTCGGTATCTGTAAACGGTCTTAATTTCTGTTCAATGATATTCTACTTTATATTAATTTAGCATCGTCTTTGTTTATTTGCATTTATTTTTACAAATGAGCAGTTGAGATTTATCTCATAAAAAAACATGGGGAGAATAGTAAGCTCCAATGAGATTTGGGCTTTTGACATCTCAGGCCCATACTGAATTGAGACCCATATTATTCGAGCCTGGTTGGCACTCCGCCCCGCCCCGATCTGTACGTTCGGGGTCTTCAGTCGTCAACAGAATATGTGCCATTTGAATCCGCTTCCAAAAACTCACGCCGTCCGGAGGTTAACGCCCCTTAGGAGAAAACCAATCCGAGGCAGAGCCAGCCTCAGTCTCAAACCGTCAGTAACGGAGTCAAGGAAGAAGAAGAAGCTGCAGAACAAAATACTCCCCACATCGTCTTCTTCTCCTTCCTCAAAATCCTTCAAGTTCTTCACAGAACGCCTCCAATGGCACTCAGTCCACAATCGCTAATATTTCACTAATTTAATTTATATCTATATGTTTTTATATCGACAATTGTTTATTTGATTGTTTGTTTAGGTTTTGCAGCTTGTCATTGCGTGCGGAGAATCGTCGCCGTCCCACATTGCCCTTCTGAGTTGCTTGAATCGAACCCTCGACTCCATCAAGCACAACATTGCTCGCATTTTTGTCAACATTTTGTACTGCCAGGCTAACAACGCCAAGTAACTCATCGGTTTTTTGTCTTACTCATAGTCGGCTGTTTGGTTGCTAAGAATATTGAGTAGAAAAGAGGAAGAAAAAACCTGAAGATTTGATGGAGATGCTTTTATTACTTGCCATTTTCTAGTTATGTTCTTGATTTTCTGTTTGGTTGCTGAGAAAAAACTGAGTAGAAAAGTGGACAAGAAAACTAAGAAGTTAATGCACTGGGTATTAGATATTACTAGAAACCATATGGTGCTCTCAAATGTTGGAAATGTTGGGGTAAGGATCTACTTCCAACTACTTTTGAAGATTTCATGAAAAAGTGGGATGAGAATTACCATTTGAGTGCTCAACGTTGGTTTTCAAAGGAGAAGAATTCCAACGGTGAACAAGATCCATTCGCAGTTTTCAATGCGTTGGATGCAATGTTGAAGGACAGTTTGGAACGTCTGAAAACAATGAGGTCAGTTTTCGGTCTTTGTAATCTTTAGGATCAAATTCACAATCTTGTTTGATAACTAGGGAACTAGTGCTCAAGGATTGATACATATTTTGTACGTCATATTCCATTACAAGCTTTTGTTGACTATGTGAAAAATTGCAGGGAAAGCATATCAGTGGCAGAGATAGGCTTTATAAGTTGCGCTTCTAAAGTTAACTACATAAGGGTTTGTTCAATTATCTTAAGGGTTTTATGCATGGATGGTAGGGTTTGTTCAATTATCTTAAGGGTTTTATGCATGGATGGTAAGTTGGGAACAGCTTTTTGGCTTCAGAGAAAAATCATAAAGAAAGGCTTTGTTCCTGATGTTTTGATGCACAATTATCTTTTAAACGGACTGTGTAAAACTGGTCACTTGGAGAAGGCAGATTGGCTAATTAGAGAGATGTTAGAAATGGGCCCTCCTCCCAATTGCGCTACATACAACACATTTATTAAGGGTTATTGCGTTCTTGATGATGTGGATAAAGCTCTTTATCTTTTCTCTACAACATACTTGTACATGCATTGTGCAAGAAAGGTCTTATGGAGAATGTGAAGATACTTCTTAACAAGATATTAGACGATGATAATGACAAGACAGCATCAGATTTAATTACCTCAACTACACTTATGGATGGTTATCTTAAAAACGGAAATATGGTTCAGGCACTTCGTAATTGGGATGACATGGTCCAAATGAATGCCCAAGTAGATGTCGTTGCATATAATGTTCTCGTCAATGGATTTTGTTTGAGTCGAGACATGAACCTTGCTTATGGTTCCCTTTGTGAAATGATCAAAAGAGGATTGCTTCCTAATGTTATTACTTTTAATACACTTATAAGTGGTCTTTGCAAAGCAGGAAAATTAGAGGAGGCTTGCTACGTCCATGAAAGTATGTCAAAAATGGGAGTTACTCCAAATGAAGTTTCATACAAAATAATTGTTCAGGGCCTGTGTATTAAAGGAGAAGTTTTCAGAGCTAACAAGTTTCTTCTTCGTATGCTAGAGAAGTCAATGGTGCCTGAGCCACTACTATGGAATTGTATTATCGATTGTTATGGAAGACATGGGGATCTTAGTGCTGCACTCTCTGTCAGGGATCATATGTTCTCTTCTGGTGTTCAACCAAATGTGTATACTTACAATGCATTGATCCACGCACAAGTAAAAGGAGGAAACATTGATCGTGCTCTTGCTTTCAAAAAGGAAATGCTTATGTCTGGTATTTGTCCTGATGTTGTCACTTATAATTTGTTGATAGGTGCTGCTTGTAAATTAGGGCGCATTCTTTTTGCATTCTGGTTATATGATGAAATGCTGAGAATAGGATTTGATCCAGATATGTTTACTTACACTGCACTAATCAGAGGGCACTGCGTGAGAGGTAACATGAAGGAGGCAGAAGAGCTTTTTATGAAGATACAGGAATCTGGTTTAACTCTCGATTATGTTCCATATCGTATACTTTTCAAGAAGTACTGCTAAATTAAGGAGCCTGACATGGCATTTGGTGTTTACCAGAAGTGGCTGAGAAGGGGTTGTGAGTTATCCTCCTTAAACTCAGACCGTGCATCGAGCATGTTTTGCCGTTTTGGCATGCAAGTGAAATTACTTGGATCTAAATCCATAGAATCATTCTGGTAATGGCAGTTTTCTGCTTGTGGCAAATGGGAATCTGTTGTTTGCTTTTCTAGAAGGTATGTGTTTCTACCAATGCTCCATTACAATATGAGTGATACTTTTGTAGGTTTTTGTGTATCAATTAAGACTTTTTGGTAATTATGGTCAATGGAAAGCTGGACAAAGAAGTTTGTGTACTTTTACCAGACTACTAACATTCGAAGATGTATGTCTAGTTGGGTGTTGAGTTAAAACTTGATAGCTTATGTTGGGATGGATAAGAAAGTTCTTGGTCAAGTCTAGTCGTCGTCAGCTCAGGGCTTCAAACTTTTCATTTTATAATTTTGCGAGTTAAATCATCGCTGACTGTTCTTTGCAAAAATCTTTCAGGATCAAAGCGGTCTTCTGCTTGATTGTCCTGCTGCTAAAACTTGGGGCCAGTTCTGATCTTTCCTTTCATGGAAAGCGGGATGCTTTAATATACTTGTGAAGATCGGATGGGCCCAACATCCTACAATTTTGACCACCATTATAATGACAAATCCTGATGCGATGGAGTATATTCAACTGGACTCTGGCATGAATGCTTCACCTATAGTTGTTCAGGTTGGTTCATTCAATCAATTTCCTACCAACATATATTCATCTTACCTGATACATGAGTTTCAGATTTCTGATTATATAGTCATACTTCTTGTAATCTTCATAAGCATTTTATGTTATTTAGTGATAAGTGTCCAGTTTTATTGAGCCAAAACATATCTGAATTAGTCTGTGCAATTTTATTGAGAATTATTTGTGTTTAAAACTTAAGGATAGCATGACCGAACTCACACATGTAATGAGAACAAGATCGTTCTTTTGAATGCTTTATTTTCACGCGCAGATGATATACCGTATATACAAGCGGTGGATACAGGATTGATTGCCTACATGCACGGTCCGCTCATCTTTCATCTTTTATTCATCATTATTCAATATCCTGTAATTCTTCCAGTTTGGGAGGATATAGATTCCCTTCTGATAATTGGCAGTTTTCTGCTTGTGGAAGAAAAACTTTGCAGGTTGGAAAATTACCGCAAAGTACTAGATTTTTGCGTTAAACTTTTCGCTCTTCATAGTAGAGAGAATGTAACATATTGATCTCAAGTGTTCATAACCATGAGATTCTGAGTCATCCTTGCACAATTCTGAAGAAAACCAAGAGGCGATGGGATCGGTGAAACGGGAATCGGCAGTCGCTCCCGTGATAGTCAACTTTATTCCTTGGTAAAATTTTTGACAAACCCTTTATGCTAAGCTTTGTGTCCTTCCGAAGGTAAGGAACCTGAAATGCTTTCTTTTGGAAACGATTTCCTGGCTTCTTTGTTGTAGGATCTCAAAAGTAAGATTCTTTTCCTTTCCTTCCTTCACAAGTTACCAAGACATGTTTAGTATGGGTAGGGTTAGGGTTATCAATCTCGTCCAAACATATCGTGCATTTACTAACACATAATGAAAAGTGAGTCTAACTTGCAAAATAACTTCTCTCATGTTATACCATCATCGAGGGCTTGGGATATGAAATTTATCCCATACCTGAAGGTGTTATACTCATATCATTGGTTATATTTCGATATAAGGGTGTGAGAAATAAAAATAAGTGTGTGAATCACATTACTCTATTATTAATGCACGTTATTGATTAAAGAAAAAGGACAAACAATTTTACCCTTTAAAAAAGAACAAAGAATTTAAAAATTAGTTAATTATGTGGAAAAGTGGTTTGAGTAGTTAGGAAAATAGACTTTTTGGCGCGGGGATTTTATTAAGGTCCAGTTCAGCGCGGTTGGAGATCTGGCCAGGGGGTGGGTCGTGGAATCCAACGAACGGGTTACAGGATCCCTGCGGTCCGATGTGGGTCCCACTCACCGTGTTATCCGGCCCCGCGTATGCGTTCTTGCGGTGCGTCTAATTGAATAGTAGCAACCGAAAAAAATAAAAAAACCCCATTCGTGAAGACGCCCTTTCTCTCCTTTTTCCCTCGACACTCACTCCATCGCCGATACTCTCTCTCTCTCTCTCTCTCTCTTCATCGATCAGAGCTCTGCGTTGCGTCGCCCTTACGGACTTCTCTTCTTTTGTCGATTTCCATCATTACCCCCTACACCCAGAAAGAAGTTCCATCGATTCAACCTTCTCCCTATCCGCCATCGCCATTTTCAAGGTCCTCCTCCTCTCTCTCTCTCTCCCCCACAACTCTCATAATCTTCCGGATCTGAGTTCATCTCTGTATTTTGCTTAATCGACGTTTGATTTGCTATTCGCTTTCAATTTGTTATTATATTATAGAAAGAGATAGAGAATCCGAAAATTGGTGAAATGGCGGAGGATAAAGCCGTCGGAGTAGAAGGCGACAAGAAGGACGCCGCGGCGGCGGCTGCAGCGCCTGCGGTTGCGAAGAAGAAGCGCCATGGAATCTTGTCCAGAATGTTCAGTGGGATCTTCCGACTACACGGCGACGATTTCGAGAAGCGGCTTCAGCACATTTCGAAAGAGGAAGCCACTGTCCTCGCTAGAATGCAGAGGCGGTCCATTACTTGGAGGCGCATGGCCAGAAATCTCATTCTCTTCTCCGTCTTCTTTGAGGTAATTGAAAATCTCTTGCTTTGCTTAATTAATCGTGTTATTATAGTAAAACCCATTAATTAGGGCTTTGTTAAAAATTCTTATTTTTCATGCCAATGCCCATTAAAGGTTTTGATAATGCACCATAACAATTGTCAAGTTTCTTCTTGGAATATAGAGTTTTTCAAGTGTGATGGTATCAGAGAAGAATGCTGGGCTTTGCTTACTTTTGTCAATTTCAGGTTATTGCAATTGCTTATGCTATAGTATCGACGAGAGCGACGGATTTAGATTGGAAGATGAGGACATTTCGTATTCTGCCCATGTTTCTTTTGCCTGCTATATCTTCTGTTACTTATTCGGCATTTATGAGCTTCACAAAGATGCGTGAGTGTCTAACTAAAACTTCTCCGCTTGCTTACTTTTTTATGTTCATTTGGTCATATCTGGAACATTTGTTTTGCAAAGGTGTCTAGTTTCCGTGCTTATGGTAGAATTTCAGGTTGTGCATTAGTTAGAACTTATCCTTGCATTGGTGGCTTCCGACTTTGTTTATTGAGTTTTTTTAAGCCTCGTCGTATATTCTTAGTGCACATGGTGTGCAGCTTCTCATCATAATTCATAAGGCATTTAGAGCAGGGAAAATGTATTCACAGAGTTCAAAGTTCAGTACTGTTTCAATTTGTACATATATCATGCCCGTCTTGATTTTCTTGATATGTTACTTTTGTAAATTATGTATGTTGTGAGTCTATTTATCAGCTTTCATACATGTCTGTATCGTATGAAGTCCATATTGAAGTATCAAACGTATGGGTTTAGGAGCTTAGTGCCATGTTGGTATTGTAATGGATCATTGACAGAAGGCTAGAAACTAGAAGTTCGATGATCTCATTAGTTTATTACTGTTGATTAAAATGTCTGGTGAATAATTTTGATCATTCGTATATGAACCCATCTATTTCCATAACTCCATTTTCCAAATAGGATGCTGCAACTAAGTGGAGGGTACTTGTCTAATGTTGATACGCTGATATGCATCAGCAATTTGATATCCATATATTTCGATGTATAGGAGATCGCAAGGACACCAAAACCCTGGAAAGGCTTAGGGCTGAAAGGCAAGCAAAAATTGATGAACTTAAAGAGAGGACGAATTATTACAGTACTCAACAACTGATTCAGGTAATGGTTTGAAGAGAGTTTTGTTGCTATATTGCATTCATTGTATGTATTTATGTCTCATTACTGCATTCTCTTTGGTATTTTCTGTTAACTTGTTGAATTTTTATCAGGCGAATTGGGTAGGTCATGATGCCTGTTTACCCCTGCATCTCATATTATCTCATTTGATGGTTTGAATGGATAGAGTTTCTTAAATGTTATTGCAAATACTGTTTGGAAGAATTTCAGGAGATCATGTGCATTAATTGAAAATGTGTGAGACGAAGGCATCCTCAGATCAATTATTGTACCCCTTTGCTCGATTTTATTTAACTTATCTATGTTTTTGGGGAACTCAGTGGTTTGTGTTTGAATAACGGTAGATGTACCATGGTTGTCTTTATCTGTTGTCTTCGTATATGCCTAAGTTATGTTCTTTTATGCAGAGATATGATCCTGACCCAGCAGCAAAGGCAGCTGCTGCAACTGTCCTGGCATCAAAGCTGGGTACTGATTCAGGCTTGAAGTTTTATGTGGGAGATGAAACTAAGGGTAATGTCTCAACAGGGAAAAGCCATGATGTTGAACTTGTCCATTCTGGTGAACTTCGAAACCGTAAACCAGTGCACACCAGATCTAATAGTACAGGAAGTGTTCCACTGAATCCTCTTGAAGAAGAGACACCTCGTTCTGCAAGGTCCGACGGTGCTCAGACTTCTGAGTATAATCAGCTAGTTGTTAGTCATCATAATCCTCAAGGATCATCTCCACAGGATGGAGGATGGATTGCTCGGATTGCAGCATTACTTGTGGGTGAGGATCCAACACAGTCTTATGCGCTCATATGTGGCAACTGTCATATGCACAATGGTAAGTTATCAACACCTGAATCCTAGTACTGTTACTTCTTTTATGTTTTTTTTAAGCAAGTGAAGTAAAGTCATGATTAGAACCGAAAGTTAAGTTCGAATCATTGTGCAGTCTCGTGTACTCTCCTCAGTGTTCGTTTTCTTTCATTCTTTTGGTTGAATCTAACAACGGTCATATGTTTCTCTCTATGTAGGGCTTGCTAAGAAGGAAGATTTCCCTTACATCACTTATTTTTGCCCGCACTGTCACGCCTTAAATCAGCCAAAACATCTGGAAGGGAGTACTTCTGGTTCTAACACCCCTAGTTTGGGCAATTTGGGAACAGGGGTCATCAGTGAGCCGACAAAGCAAGCAAGTGATTCTCTGGATGACAGTGTACTCACAAGTACCAGCCCGGTCAAAGCTGGTTCAGAGATTGAGGAAGTAACCGAAAAGCCTGCATTGGCCGATACAGTTCGTTTAGAAAAACATGAGGAGGGTTAAGATGTTCTTTTCTTCGATCTGGCCTTGTTTTCCCCTTGAAGGTTTCTGCTGGTGGATTTATATATGATTGTTGTGTTACTCATGTACAAGAAAATGTCAGAGGTGCCTTGCCGAGAAACTTTGCGGCCTTTGAGGTCATAGAATACGCAGATTGGTTGCAGCTTTGAGGCTTTATGATCGTACAACACGCGGATTGATTGTAATTTTGTGCATCTTTGAGCTTTCATTTTGTTATTTTCTGAGCTTGTTCAATAGTTGGAGCTGCTATACAGTTACGGTTCATATACAGACCAAATTCAAACTTTAGTGCTGTAGTATTGCAAGTGATACAAAAGAGTCTTGCTTGAGTGGTGTGGTTTTCCTACATTTTATTTGTTTATTTTTATTATTTTGATTTAGGGGAGGATGAGAAAGTACTTTTACCGCTAGGTTTCTTTCTTTTACTTTTTTATTTTTTTATTTTATTTTATATATATATACACACACAATATTTTTAACCAAAATATTCTTTTGTTTAATGGGGCGATAACTTGAACTACACGAATACATACTTTTAAGAAAAGGTAAATTCAAGTCATATTTTACTTTAAATCATGAAATGTAGGTCAGAGTATTCAAACTCAGGTGCATAGAGTCAGCACATTTGCTCTAATTAATTTAGCTGCCCGTACGCATGCATCGTAAGCTATATGTTAAAAATGAAAACCTTGTTCAGTAAAAGGAATGCTCTTTTTCTTTGGAGTATCAATAATAGCTCAATCTATGAAATTATAGGGTTAACATGTATTTTTGTTCGGAATGAGAAATGACATTATTCCAATTTCTATTTGTCTTTCTGTCCTGTGTTTGAATTGGTGCGACTTTCTGTGTCATATAATTAACGTATTTTCAAGAAATGTGAATGACAAATCCAGCGGGCACGTAGGTTTTAAATTTAGCACTTGATGATTTTCTCATTTCCGAGTAAAGTTATGTATTTCTAAAAAATGAATGTAACAAGCATGGAAATATATTAAATCCATTCATAAGCCTTGTTCTTACAAATCGACCATTAATTATGAAAAGCTTTCATACGAATATAATTTCATAAATTGCCCAACAAAAAATATATAATCTCATATCCTTCTTGACCCGTCCTTCCTTGAAACGAACACTATTCTAAAAAATGTTCATACCACCACCATTTAGTACTACGGTTTAATGATGATCCTTTCTACTTGTAAGTGAATAATTTTAGGTTCGATTGTTGTAACTTTTTATTGCTAAACCGTTGTCTAGCTCGGATAAACCAATTCATTTGGGACCCTGCATATCCACTCTTTTTCCTATTCAAAGATCAACCTGTGTTTTCACATCGAGAATTCATTGCAGATGAAAAGATGTCAATGGGGCTTCTTACTTCCCATACAGATCTTCCTACATCTATGTAAACGCTGGTTTATCAATGATACGCAAGGAAGGTACTTCAAATTGTTAATTCATCACCATAGATGGCTTAGAACCAATACTTCATTATCTAATGGATTTTTTTTGTTCTAATACTCCATCTGAGAGTTATTAGTATTTATCAAAGTTGTTCCTATCTAACGGGACGCTATTGGATCAAACGACAAAGACATTGTTGAGAAAAATATGGCTTTTCTCGGATGAAATGAAAATTGGATTCATGTAACAAGAGAAAGGTTTCCCATTCCTTAGCTAGAAATATATGCGGCCATGAAACAGGAATTAAGTGGAACATAATTGACTAGACGATAGATACGGCTGCATTTAGGAGTGATCTTCCCTCTTCAACAAGCTGGTGGTGATCTCACTTTCGAAGATAGTCTTGACGTGGCGGTATACACCTAGCTCCATAGTAGAGCCAGTCATTGGCTACTGGTTTCTTTCCTACCAGACCTGAGGCGGCTGAGAATGTTATGTCAGTGATCTCGGGTCAATGAATCCTTTCTTCTTTGATGAACTGTTGGCACCAGTCCTACATTTTGTCTCTGTGGACTAAGGAGAAAGGGGGGCTTAGTGGGAAGAAGATTGTAACATGAGAGAAGCAAGGGGGTCAACATCTTTCAAATATACAACATCGATTCAGGCAATATGTATCCAATCATCTAGAAATATGTGTCCAATCATTGGAACGTAACCTAGTACTCATCATCTAGAAATATGTGTCCAATCATTGGAACATAACCAAGTACTCATTCCAAATAAGTTTAGAAAAGGGTAATACTAGGAAAGACTAAATTTGTAAACTAAATAACATGTAAGTTGCTAATTGAATTATTACTTAAACATTGATAAACATGCTCATATCTTATTGATGACACATAATTTAATTTTATCTACAAATTTAATTTCCCTGACATTACTGTTTAGAAAAACAAAACAAAAGTTGGAACCACAGTCTTTATAGAACAAACATAGAGATGGAGAGTTATTTTCATTTTCATCCTCACATTTTTGCTTTTTACATTTAACCTAGAGAAGCTTAGCTCATCCCATTCCCACTCATCCCTTGATGACACTTGTACCAAAGTTGTAATTTTACTGATGTAAGTACCTCCCACAGGAAAAGGATCCTGCATGATCATTTTCTTCGGGATATGGAGAATTCTGTGATTATGATCATTTATCGTATATTATGCAGTCAATTTTAATTAAGTATTATTTATTATTTAATTTTAAATTTAAATTTAAAATAATTTTTTATCGCATGATTAACGATCATGATCATAGAATTCCTTAGATCTTCAAAAAAAGAATCTGGCAACAATCCTTCCCTACTACCAACTGTAAAAAGTCTCCTGACATTCTGACTGGATCTTGAATTTGACAACAAAGAGTGAAAGACTCTTCTCCCTGTCTGCCCGTAGGCTCTCCCCCTACCTCCAGTCTCTTTCCATGGCTCGACCTTTCCTTTTCCAACCACATTTATTTTTGGGTTATTTTTAGTTCCTTCATTTAAAATTTGATTTATCTTGTTTATATTATTTTTATTATAAAAAAAATCAAATATGCTGATGTGGATCAAAAAAGATATTTTTAGAATATTTATTTGTCATTACGTTATTTGAAACTTGATTTCAATCTCATTTTGTTTCTGAAACTCATAATCGTTATTTTCATTTCTGAAACTTAATATTTGTTTCACTTCGATTTATTTATTTGTATTCTATTAATTTTACTTATGTGACATAATTAGGATCCATTTAAGAATTACGTGGCACACATACAAAGCTCACAAATCTAATCAAATAGTGCCACAAAAATTGAAACAAACAAAAATTGAAACATTGTGTAACATATTAAAAAAAAAAAAAGTAAGAAGAATAGAAAAAATAATTCATGGGTCTCATCCCTTCTCCCTCATTTCCAGCCACTTTATCATTAGTTTTATTGATGTTTTTCTGTTCGTTTTTACTGTGGGTTAAATTTTGAATTTTAAGAAGTAAAATGAAGGCTTTTGATTTTAAGGAGGCAAAACGACAGTAAAATCGAGTTCCAGAGAGTATAACTACAAAATAAGCCTAAAACGTTATTTAACGAAATACATAGAAATAAGTCAAAGTGAGAGCGAATATTATATTTCAAGAAACAAAAGTGAGATCGAAATTGACTAGGGAATGTAGCTAAAAATAAGGGTACTTTAACGAAAAATTTCTGATACTGTTCACTTTAACGAAAAATCACATATTTGCGTTAAAAATTCAATTTTGATACTATTTATTTTATCCTTTATTTTATGTTTATAGTTAAAACTTAAAATTTTCAAACATTTTCAAATATTTTCATTAGTTTTCTTTAAAAATGAGCCCTTATTTTTTAATTAAAAAATTAGCAAAAATACAAACGTAACCAAGCTGTTTGATTTACCAAAAATCGAAGACATTCGTTCCTCCCTCGCACGCTGACCTAAATAAAAACCCCCAACTTCCCAGTTTATTTTTTTGTTAATTTGAAAAAAATTATTAATTCCTCAAATTTCATCTCCAAAGGTCCAAGCTTTCCTCTTCTTCTGCTCCTCAGCCTCAGAACCCAGGTACCCTTTTGAGATTTTTCCCTCTATTTTTTTTTTTTTTGATGTTTAATTTTTTATATTTTCTACTGCTTTAACATGCTTGAATTTTGATTTGATTACCTTTTTTTGGGTTCGATCATGATTTTGTTGTGGTTCTTATGGTTTCTAGGTTTTTTTTCTTCTCTTTTTGTTAATTTTCTTTTGCTTGCTTTTTGATTTGTTATGGATACTGCTGCCTGAAAATCATTGGTAGGAAGTCGTTTTGTATTTTCATATGCTTTGAGAATGCATGGTGGAAGTCTTTGCATCTGGAATTTATTAGAATGCAAGCTTCTGTTTGTGACAACAAGGACACGAGAGTATCAAAAAGTGTATTTGAAAAAAAAAGCTTAAAAAAGAAGAAGATAAATATACATAAAGGCATTACCGCTCGAAAATTAGTTTTGCAGGTGGCCTTTGAACTGTGTTAGGATCCCAATATCCCACATTGAAGATATAGAACATGTTGGTTTAGTATGTGAGCTTTCGCGGGCACCCTTTTTGTGAATGCCAGTTTTGTAAGGGTACTGTTTGTACACTTTGACTACATCCTATTGCAAAATGAAATGATTATAGAGAGTATAATTTGTGATCTTCATTCCAGATTATCATGCACGTTTGCGTATACTTTTTAGTATCCCTAAGAATTCATGTTCTGGGTACATGACCATTGCAGGGTTGGTCGGTTTTTAAAATGAGCCGACCAAGTACGCGCAGTAAAAATAAAAGAAACAGACAAGGAGATAATGTTGACACAACTTCCGAAATATTGAGGTAGAAACGTTTTCCATTTTATGTTAAGAAGAGTTATCGGTTGCTTGATATGCACCATTGGTACGTGGCTCATATTATGGTTGGTATTGTGTAGGAAAATACATGCAACGGGTGAAATTACAAATGAGGATGTATATATGCTGTATAAAATTTCAAAGCCAGTTTGTCAGGGCTGCCGTGTGAATACTAAAGATAACCCAAATTGCTTTTGTGGGCTAATTCCACCTCCTAATGGAAGTAGGAAATCAGGCTTATGGCAGAAGACATCAGAGATTCTGCAAACTCTTGGCCCGGACCCTTCTCAGGACCTTCGTCCTACTGCCGATTCTCCTGCAGGCCTCACAAATCTTGGTGCAACATGCTATGCTAATAGCATACTCCAGTGTTTGTACATGAACAAGTCCTTCCGGGAAGGTATCTTCTTGGTTGAACCTGAGGTTTTGGAACAGCAGCCAGTGTTGAATCAACTTTCTCGGCTTTTTGCACAGTTGCATGCCAGTAAATTGGCTTTTATAGACTCCTCTCCTTTTGTAAAAACACTGGATTTAGATAATGGAGTCCAACAGGACAGTCATGAGTTTCTGACCTTACTTCTTTCTTTGCTTGAACGGTGTCTGAGCAACTCTAAAGTTTCAAAGGCAAAATCTGTTGTTCAAGATCTTTTTCGTGGAAGTGTATCACATGTTACTAGGTAAAGACCGAAGCTGATTGCAGTAAAATTATACTTCTTCGTATTAAGGCCTTTTACTTTGTGCTAGTATTGTTTCTGAAATCTCTCTTTATCTTTATGTTATTTACAATTGCATGAGCGTAGGTGCTCACAATGTGGGAAAGACTCTGAAGCTTCTTCAAACATGGAAGACTTCTATGAGCTGGAGTTGAATGTGAAGGGTTTGAAAAGTTTGGATGAGAGTTTAGATGATTACCTTAGTGTTGAAGAGCTTCATGGAGAGAATCAATATTTTTGTGAGTCGTGTAAAGCAAGAGTCGATGCTACTCGAAGCATCAAGTTGCGCACGCTGCCTGATGTTCTGAACTTTCAACTTAAGCGATGTGTTTTTCTTCCAAAGGTAGTTATGATATTATTGGTAATGCATACTTTTCACTTTGTAATTAAAATTATCAATGGTTGAAATCAAGAATGATTGCAAAAAAGTCATGTAAGCTCAGTTTTATATACCACGCATGCTTGATTTTGATGCAGAGTAGAGGTTGTGCTTTTGTTTGTTATATGGTTGAATGTTGACGTTGTCGTTGATTTGTGGTTAATAATTATTTTATTCTGTTTAATAATTTATTCTCTATTGATTTGTGTCAGTAGACGACAACCAAGAAGAAAATTACTTCCGCATTTAGTTTTCCTGGAGTACTTGATATGAGGAAGAGGCTATCTGAACCTTCTCAGGGTGAATCAATGTATGACTTGTCAGCTGTGCTGATTCACAAGGGAACTGCAGTTAACAGTGGCCACTATGTAGCGCATGTCAAGGATGAGAAGACAGGGCAATGGTGGGAATTCGACGATGAACAAGTCTCAAACTTGGGTTCTCATCCATTTGGAGAAGGGACTTCAAGTTCCAATACCAAGCCTGTTAAACCCGAACCTGTTAATCCATCTTGCTCAGAACAAAAGAATGCTATTTTGAATGGTGATAATGTGGATGTCATTCACCAACAACCTTCAAAATCTATTACCAGTCATGTGGATACATTTTCATCTGGTGATGCATATATGCTGATGTATAATCTCAGGCGTACCCCAGAGGATGAAGAGAAAGGGCATGTGGAATGTAATGGCAATGATAGGAAGACAGAAGGTGATACTGTTTGTAGTTCTCTTCCATCTCATCTTTGTGATGAGATTGAAAGCTTTAATGCATCATATCTTGATGCTTGTGAGCAATACAAATTTAAAAAAAAAAAAGAGACAAATAATATCACAGAACGAAGACAGGAAGTGCGCTCAATTTTGTCTGAAGCTCCTGTTCAACAACTTGAGGAAACCTTTTTTTGGATATCGACAGACTGGCTTCGTCAATGGGCTGATAACATGATTTCACCGTAAGCATATGCTTGGTGTCTTTTCTTTAGTTCTTAACTTGATTTCTGCTGGAACTACAATGTCAGGGTTTCTGGTTCACATTTTATTTTTGGGCTTACATAGTAATCACTTGCAGTGCTCTTGACAACGCATCCATCCAATGTTCGCATGGAAAAGTTCCACTTTCAAAGATTGGCTACATGAAACGGTTGTCAGTTAAAGCATGGACCAAGCTGTTCTTTAAGGTATTTGCATGCGTTATTGGACTCGTTTAATGTTGTGTGAACTTTATCTGTTGTTTATAATTACTTACCCAGAAATTTGCTTCATGATGCTTATGTTATGAACCCTACTTACTGTCAACTTTATACCTTCTGGCTCCAGATTAGTACTTTGACTCATCTTTTTCTGGTTTTTCTTGTGTTGGAATTATCAAATGTTCTATTCTTTTTTCTTTTTGCTTTTATTTTATTTTGGCTTTTCTTTCCCCTTTTTAGTTTTATTCCGATGAAATGTATACTAGTTACTGATGATTTTTCTTTTCTAACTGAATGCTGGTTCAGTATAAAGGGGGGCCAGAACTGGCCAATGATGACTACTGCATGGTTTGCCTTATTGATGGTGCTCGAAATGTAGTTTGCGCTGACAGCTATAGGGATAGAAGAATAGTAATGAAGCAAGTTGGCGAGGATGCACTTGCAGGGAAGTGTTCAGATGGAATATATTATGTTTCTAAAGCATGGTATGATTGCAAACTATTTTGTTGCCTTTTATCCTTCCTCCAGACTTCTTCATTCTTATGCTAGGGACTTTTTTATATGACTTTTTCCTAGGGATTTTCTCATATGAACAACCAATGGATAATTTATTAACTATAGTGCATTACAGAGGAAGCTACTATGCTTTGTTTCAATACTTTTGTGCTTCTCATAGCTTCTGCTGCATAATATTTCTTTTTCTCTAATGTTTCTAATTCAATTTTATTTGTAGGTTACAACAGTGGCTTAAAAGAAAAATTCTTGATGCTCCAGCTGAAGCTGATGCGGGACCAACAACTTCAATTAGGTGTCCTCATGGGCAACTTATGCCTGAGCAAGCCACTGGTGCTAAGAGATTGCTTGTTCCCGAGAATCTCTGGCTCTTCCTTTATAAAGATGCTTTAACAGTAAAACCTGATGATCATTTGGGTTGTTTGCCTTTTCCTTCAGACTCTGCACAGTGTTCCCAATGCAATGATGAACTATCTGAAGTTGCATGTATGGAGGATTCCTTAAGGTAATTAAAACTTTCACTCGTAGCGGAGAGCTGTTAAGCATGTATAATTGTGTTGACCAGTATCTTTGCTGCAGATTGGTGAGGCTCAAACAGCGCCAGAATCATGAAAAACTACTCATGGGGAAAAGTGTGCCGCTTTCTCTGCATTGCAAATATTACTTAATACCCAGTTCTTGGCTTTCAAAGTGGAAAAACTACATTACTGCAAGTGGCAAGAATGTTTCCTCAGTGGAGAAACCTGAAACATTAGAGGGCATCATGGATTTGCTCAAGTGTGAAAAGGTAAAGTAGAGGTTCCCGGAAGTGCTTCTATTGAATATCCGGCGCCTCTAATAGACTGTAATATTTTTTTGGCATGCTTTTCGACTTTAATCATGTTCATCAATGTCATAAATGCCATCTTTATATAATTGAAAGCTGAATACATATTTAGCTTTACTTTGGGTGGGAGTGGGACAAACCTTACTATTGATCCAAGTTCTGTACCAATAATTGGAAAGAGAAATTGTGTTGTGCATTTAAGAACTACTGGTCTGTGTCTTCTCAATAATAAAACTATCCTGGTCCATGCTGTTCAATCTGCCTTATTTTTCTTCAGTTATTTTGTTATGCGATTATTATAACCTCCCTCATGCTTTGTTTCAGCATTCACAACTTCTAGAAAGGCCTGTTGATCTGGTCCAGAAACGTGGTCTGATTTCCCAGAAGTCTCCTTCTGTAAGTATATGAATGCGTGTTTGTGTATGCGTATTGATTGAACTTGTTGGTCCTTTTTTGTCTTTTTATCATTTGAAAAATTATTGTTTCTTATAAAAGAAGAGACTTTTCTTGTTTTTTAATTTTCACTGAATTTTGCTGATCAAAGTCGTACTTGTGAGAATGCTCTAATGTGGGAACTCTTGCTTCTTTTTTCTCGGATTATAGGTGGATGGGTTAATATTCATTACTGAGAATGACTGGAAGTCCTTCTGTGAGGATTGGGGTGGTATTGAAGAGAAAGGCATATCTGCTGAAATAGAGTTAAGTAGTACTGAAGGAAATGATTTGGCAGGGTCCTGCGAAGAGATGCCAATGTGCGAGGACGACCTCAGTACTCCAAATCACATAAACGGTGAAGTTGAGTCTAGACAACTTGTGATTAAGACTTGTCCTGAGGTAAACACTGACCATTTTTAGTTTTGTTTTCGTGCCATGCATAGTGGAGGACACTTGTTATATATCATGTTTCTCTTGCTTCTTTTTAAATATGTCTATGCTAGATGCTCCAATATCTGGAACCTTTTGGATGCGTAGTCTTCTGGTCGGATCATTAGTTAACTTATTTAAAACCTCAAGTTGCCTTGAGATTTATTGTCTCTCTCACTGCCTCTCTTTTAATAATCATTTTTTTTTTTATCATGACTATAAGTGCCAGCAACATCGAATTTGCACAAAGATTGTATAAATTTCGAGTCTCATATTTAGAATTCATAGTTACGAGATTTTCTGATTAGGTGTCTCAATTTTCCTAGATATGTGAGGACTGCATTGGAGAAAGAGAAAGCAGGGAATTAATGCGGAAGCTCGATTATTGCAATGAGGACATATATGTATACTTTGTACATGGAAAGGAAGCTCCAAAGTCAATTCTAAAACCATCTGAAACAAATTTTGATCCAGATCGCCGAGTTTCCAAGCGCTCTCGGAAGACAAAGACTGGGGATCGAATAAGTTTGAAAGTCTCTGGTTCCACAACCATATACCAGTTGAAAATGATGATATGGGAATCTTTTGGCGTACGCTTCTTGAAGCTAACACATAGATGCGAGCATAATGCACGAGTTAATTATTTATCAAAATTGTTTTGTTCCTATGCCATCTGATTAGTTTTAAATTATGCAGATTGTTAAGGAAAACCAGGGACTTCACAAAGGTACTCGGGTCGTTGAGGATGAATCTGCTACTCTTGCAGACATGAATATATTCCCCGGGGATAGACTTTGGGTGAACGATTCAGAAATCCATGAGAACCGAGATATTGCTGGTAATTTCATGCTGTTATTTATTCGCATTTCTTTGATATGGTGCTTAAAAGACATAGGAAGTGTGGATTGGTCAAGTTCATTAACCTTAAACATTCATTTTGACAATTGTTCCACAGATGAGCTATCTGACCAGAAAATGGATGTGCAACACACCGAAGAGGGTTTTCGTGGGACGCTGTTGACAGCAAATGTTTCATCCCAAGTTGTTTAGAAGCGTGATTTTTGCTAGTTAATATTTGAGTGTAGTAATCCATGTTTTTGTAGATATTGATAGAGGGGAGGTGACTTGAAGTTTTCTAAATTTTCAATCGGCATTTTGATGACCTGCATTCTAGAGGTTAGTTGCGTATGCATGAATGTTCCCTGTGATTTGCCTGATTAATTGGGTAATCAGTTCTGATTATTGAACGTTCTCTCTTCTTTGGCAGAAGCAGTTGTCGAAAGCATGTATAATTTAGGTCACCCCTGCCCCTTGCCTGCGGAGTGGAACTGCAATATGCTGCCATTGCTCGCTGACACATGAGAAAAGGAGATGTGGCGTGCGCGCTGTTTCCTGGTCGGGCCTAACCACTGGTGGGTCATTTTTCTGTTGATAAGGATGTTACCGTGCCTCTTTTATGTGCTGAACAGTGCTGATAACAATGGCGTATATTGTCGAATGTACATGTTTTTTGGAGTGTTTGGGGTTGTGATGTTTTATCTGATAGCTAATAGCTTCCCGCCGTTAGCCACTGCACAAGTTTTTTGAAGTATATTATTAAGAGTTTCATGTGTTACTTCCTCTGTTTCAACTTCTGTCTTCATTCCTCTCGTGAATCATGCACTCTCATTTGCATTCTTGGATTGCAGCAGCAAGAAAAAGAATTCGCATTCTATTTGTCTAAATTTTCGAATCACCAACCCCAAAACGCAATTTGGTTAATCAAATTCCGACTGTTGAATTGATCAAAATTAAATATCGATGAGATATGTACTGAAAACATATCATTTTAACAATTAGAATCTGAAAAACGATAATTTTGGCCAGTTTCATACATTATTTTTCTTCCCCATAGCTTATTCTAAACATGGTCAACGAAAATGCAGCAAATGAAACCTCCTGTTTTTTGCTCTGCTTCAAGAGTATATATGCATACAAAAATGAATGGGAAAAGGGTGATACTTGAAAAAAGTTGATCAATTTTTAGATCCAGCGGCTCTGATTTTTGGAGTTATGGGCTCCTCGGAACCACCTATCCCACCCTACTTCACCAGGTCCTTTAGTCCTGTGTACACCACAAAACAACATGCATCAGATCACCCGTTGGACACGGATAGCGGGTGCAGAGCGAACGCTATTAACTAACTGAGCTATAACGACATTTAAAAAAGGCGTTAGGATGAGAGTTCTCTCTTACCATGGAAGCAATGGATCAGAAGTGGATTCAACGGTAGCAATGAGACTGCATGAAATTGACAAAAATAAATATTATTCAAAAAAAAAAAAAAAAAAAGGTAGATGAGGGGTTGGAGCCGTTGGATGGAAATGTGAAAAAAACAGATGAGCAGTTGGGATTTGATTTTCTTACTCTTTGCAGACAATGGAGGATTCACCTACTGTCTCAAGGTGGTCCAGCTCTTTCTGCATATGAATCACACAACTTTTTTAAGTTTCCGTAAATTCTTTCTTTTCCGTCGACGTCAGTTAGGTTACTTGGTTAGGACAGCAAACCAAGTTCACATCTCGTCTCGAGGGCAGTTTAAAATATCGTCTCGTAAAAAAAATGGAATTCACTGTGAAGAATATACTGACCTGGATGATGTCGATTTGGTTTTCGAGATGGGAAATGGAAGCAGCCAGTTTGTGCTTGCCAATGAAAGCGGGAAACTGGCCAGCTCTTGCTCTGTCTTCGAAATGAAGAGGCAGCAGCGCCACTCCTCCTCCTCCTCCTCCTCCTCCTCCACCACGACCATCTCCTCTTCCTGTTGCCGGAGAAGATGCGGGGTTTTCTTCTTCTACTTGGTTATCCATTCACAAATTCCAACCAAAGCCTCTCTCTCTCACTGCCTTTAGACCTAGAAATGATTATATTGTCGAGAGAGAGAGAGTGAGAGAAGGTGGACCTATTTTTTGTTCATGATTAAAAAGCAGTGAGGGGTGGACATGGAATTAAAAACAAATAATAAATAAGAAAAGAATTAGATTATAAAAAAAAAAGGTGATGAATTTATGAGGGATTATTATATAAAAAGGGGAAGAATGGTGTGAACAAGTTAATATATATTTAAGTAAAGTAGTCAAGTCAAAAGAAGAAAAAATGGATTATGAGCAGAGCAGCAGACAGCCTAACATGCCAACAACCACACCACATATTTCCATCCATCCATCCATCCTCATATTATTGATCAATTAATTTGTATGCGATTTTGAAAAACTTGTGTCGGAACACTCAAATTACGTAATTTAAAAAGTATTTTTTCATAAAGAAGTAAAAATACGATCTCTTTATTTTGATATTAACATCAACTAATTCAAATATGATAATTTTTACGTAATTTAAAAAATATTTTTTCATAAAGAAGTAAAAAGATGATCTCTTTATTTTGATATAAACATTAACTAATTCAAATCTGATAATTTTATCGAAATTTCTGATGTTTGATTGAGTGTTGGTAATAGATAGAGGATGGATGAGTTATACTAGCTAATGTAGCTACAAGTCAAAACAAACACATGGCAGCTAGGCCGCCATCTCTCACACTGTCTCACTCTCTCTCAAGTCACAAGTGCTTGTGGCTGTTTAGTTTGACAGTTGACATAGCAGCTTAAGTTAGACCTATTCAAAGTGTGATGTTTCAACAAATTCTATCAGCAAAAGCATTAAGTTTTCAACCCTTTCCTTGGTTGAGTGCTATTCTAATGCTATGCAGGTGGATTAGACCGAGGATTCCAACAATCCTTCGAATTTCTTGTAATGAAAGTAAACCACAGCTCTTGGGAATTCTTTTTAAACAAATTCTCCACCACCTGAGTATCCTAGATCACTAATAAAAGGCCATATATAAAACTATTGCCACCGAAACATTAAGCACTCGTATTGGACGGTTTTCGTCAACTAATTGATAATGTGATACCACCGTAACTATAATTTAGTTGCAACAAAAGATCTCTGTTTCAAAGCACCAAAATCTATAGCACAAGCCTTGTAATCCTTCCAAATGGAATAAGATTCTCTCCTTTCCTATTCACATAATATTCTCTCCCCTCATTTCATATATTGTTTTTTGTTTTATCGTCTCTATAAAAAAAATCAATATAAAATGTTGACGTGACTAAACTGTAAATGTTCAAATAGAAGGAGAGGGAAGATGACAGAGATTATAAAGGGGAGAGGATCCTCCTCCATCTCAAATTCCCAAACCTAACATGTAAAAAATGCAAATGACAGCCCCAAAATTGAATTTTACATTAAATCGAGGTTTTAGGAATTCGGTTTTGGGCCAATCCAGTATGCATCCCAATCCCAATTTAGGGCTACAAAATTAAAATTAAAACCGCATCAATGTGGTCACAAGTTGTATAGGAAAAGGAAATGGCAATAGCATCAGCACTATCGTCATCAACCTCAAAGCTCTTCTCGTTCGCCTCACTATCATTCCGCCTGAGAACCCTCACAACCACCGCACGCAGCGCCAGAAGCAACTGCAGCGCCGCCAGCAAGAAGAGGAAGGAGAAGCAGGAGCTGAGGCAGAGAGTGGTGGTAAAGGAGAAGAGGAGAACGCGTTCCGATAGGGAATTCCACTTGGAAACAATTAAGCGTTATGGAGGTACCGGTACCCACATTCCGGCCATGCTCGGCGAAGTTCTGGATGTTTTCCCGGCGTCCAAACAACTCCGGTACTTCGTCGACTGCACTGTCGGAGCTGCCGGGCATTCCTCTGCGGTCAGTATTCACTCTTCCACCTTCGTAAGTTCTTATAGCCTGTTTGGAATTCTTCCACAGAAAGCACTTTTGCTTTTGATTGAAGTGCTATTATGAACAAGTTGAAACTTTTATGAGAAATCCAATCAGAGTGCTTTTTGGAGAAGCATTTGCTAGTGATTCATGAAGAAGTGCTTCTTAAAAAATTGCTTCGACGAGCTAGAAGCACTTCTAAGTTTGTCTGCCAAACGCAGTCTGAAGCTCTTTTGGCTGTCAGAAAGCATTTTAAGCATTTACTTTGATGTAATTACGAGCTGGGTTTTGGGTTAATTGTTGATTACTGGCAGATAATTGAAGGGCATCCGGAAATGGAAGTGTATGTTGGGCTTGATGTCGATCCTGTGGCGCTTGAGAAGGCTCGAGCTCGGATCAACTCTGTTTTGCATGACCCGAATCCTTCGTCCCTCAAAGCTTACACCTTTTTGGAGAATTTCAGATATGTGAAGTCTCTGCTTTGTGATGTGGATGAGACACTAGTTGAAACGGGGATTGATGGGATACTGATGGATTTGGGAATGTCGTCGATGCAAGTAAATGATCCTCAAAGAGGGTTCAGTGTGCTTGCTAATGGACCTCTTGACATGAGGATGGATCCTCAGGTAAGAGTTGTTCTGGCATTTTTGTATCTAATTTAGTTGAGTGAAATGGATACTAGGAAAAAGTTGCTTTTTTATGTTCTAATTATATATTTACGAACTTTAAGAGTGCATTTGTGGTTTCGAATCTTTGAGCTGGTAGAATGTTGTTATGAACTGTGGGCGATCTTATTGAGTCAATCGGTTTCTTGCAATTTTCATGGTAATAGTTAAACATTTTCTGAAGACTCATTGGGGAGGCGTTGATGCCATTTTCTTCGTACATGTGTTCCCCAAAGACCAGTTTGAGGGTTGCTGATGTGATAGCTCAAATGTGATGCTTATTAGAATGCCTTTTTTATCATGTGTATGAACGGCATACCAAGGGGTAGCTTATAGTTACGCAACATGTGGCAAATTGGTGTCGTGACCGTATTTACATATACGTGCTTCCAGCAGGGTGGGTTATTGGTTATGCCATTGACGTAATGCGGGTTCAATTAGGGCACAGTTTGGGTTTGGAATGCTATACATGTTTAGGATGGGGGTCATGCAGGGTCGTACAGATATGAATTGCCCCAGTTATGTTTCCCTCGTTATATACACCCATGATTCCTGTGTTCCAACTAAAGCTCAGTTAGCAATTCCCTTTTCCAAATTAATGTTCTCTGCCAGCACTGCTTTTGATTCATTGAAGTTCTAGGTGATAGTTTGTAGGGGGATGAAAGTTTTCGAGGAAATATGACGTGCATGATTTCATGTTTTTTTCTGGCTGCATCATCATTGTAAATGTTTGTTTCATTTAATTGATTGGAGTAGGGCTATGACAGGCAAGTCTGAAAGCTGAAGACATTTTGAACTCTTGGCCAGATAATGAGGTAGGCCGCATCCTGCGAGACTATGGGGAAGAAAGCAACTGGTTCTCTCTTCAAAATAGAATTGTTAGAGCCCGATCACAGGGTGGATTGCATACCACTGGCGATTTAGTAGATCTTATCAAAAGTGCAACTCCACTGAGTCGAGGTAGGCATCCTCTTTTTGTTCTATTGTGCTTGTACTTTGGCTTTGCATAGTATATGTCTATCAGAACCGTATTACCATTGATTGTTGCGCTCATGGATATGCCAAAAAAGTTTAATTACTAAGGTTGAATTCAATTGCCACAGAAGGACGGCAAGGTTGGATTAAAACAGCAACAAGGGTGTTTCAAGCTCTGAGGATAGCCGTGAACGATGAACTGAAGACTCTGGAGGATGCTCTTTATGCTTCTTTTGACTGCCTTGCACCGGGTGGTAGGTTGGCAGTCATCTCTTTCCACAGTTTGGAGGACAGAATTGTGAAACAAACGTTTCTAGACATCATCAACGTCAAAGACAGAGATGTTGACGTTGACATGATTGAAGAAGCAGCGGGGAAGAAAGATTTGAGAAAGATCATGAGCGACATTGATGAAAACGAAGCATGGATCAAACAAACGGTACAGGGCTTGAGGGGAATAATTCTCACTAAGAGACCAATTACACCATCTGAAACGGAAGAGAGCCTCAACAGCCGAGCTAGAAGTGCCAAGCTTAGGGTGATTCAGAAGCTTTAATCATTTGATAAATTAAGTTTGAAGCCCTAGAACTCGGAGATTTCTGCAGAAATATGTACCCGTGTCTGGCGTTTTCCCAATTTTTCAGATTCACATTTTATTTAAGTGGGAGCTTAGATTAGACATATAATTGTTAGGAAATGTAATATTCAACAAATATGAAATATCTTACGGTCTTGATAGTTCATCGATTCCTAGCATTTACATAAACAATTTCTCAGGGAGTTAGTGACGAAATCTCCATTTTTCCCAAGGAGATTTTCTCAGTTCAAATTTTATGAATGTGAATTTAAATCCTTTGAAGAAAAGTTTGTTGTCTCGTTAAATCAAGGAATAACAAATGGAGGGAGAGTCTCCGGATCCTTTTTTGTGAGGATTTTGGACATCTTCTAATCACGTCTGTTTATTGTACATCGTGCAATCAATTTTCGTCAAATGCTGTTTATACTTAATTTTAAATAAAAAAATTACAATAATTTCTAACCGCACGATATACAATGAACGAACGTGATTGAAATTTCATTGGGATCCTCACAGAAAGGATCCGAAGAGGATCCTCATTCGGAGAGTCGTAGACCGGGAATATTACCTGTTGTATACGTGTTTGATTTAGAACTGCTAACTTTGTACACGTGTTGATTTAGAACTTTTACTACTCGGTTGTAAACGGTCGGACGGATGGAAATTTTACCATTTCGTGCGTGTCGCAAACCTTATTACAAGGTTTTAAAAGGAGTTGAATCACCCTCCTCGCCAATTGGTTTTAGGATGGATAGAACCTGTGAGACACCACCCATCGCCAATTGTTTAGGGTGGATAGAACCTCTGTGACACCACCAACACCCGAATTCATTTTCTTACAAATAATAGATTCAAAGTACTCCGTTGCATCCTGCTACTAACGAGGCAAGGATAAGACTATGCGAAAGTATCAAAATAAAATTACACCATTCCGGGGCTGGATCTGATGGCCAACATAAATATTAAAACATCACCGCATAACATAAACTGCGTTTCAAAACCGTGCTAAGGATAAGTCGCGTGATCTTCCGACAGATCCAACGAAAACACTACAACTCAAAAGTACGATACAGTACACTCACCAAACTGAGATTCCATCTCGATGACCAGTTAGTTCCCCGTGGTCGATGACTCCATTACGCTTAGCAAGCTTTGACAGGCCTTGACACGACAAAAACCTACAACATTATTAACGTTAGGACTAGAACTACCGACATTAGAAAATCTATATTTTATAGTTCAAACACTTAATTTGGAAAACCATGGGTAGGCGATGAGTTTGCAAGAGTCAAAATTGACTTGAAAGAAAGAGCATTTGGACACTAGAAGCCCAACTGCTGTTGTCATAATAAACATAAAGCCGCACTTTCATGCATATAAAGCTATAAACCAGTTCGTTTCAACAGATAGGTTTACTACTCTCTTTACAGGATTTTTTTCTGCTTTGCAAAAAGCTTATTCACAACAGTAGAAACATGGAGATAAAAGCATGGCAATCTATGACAAAGTCGGTTATTCAGTAACGAAACAAATAGCTTTCCAGGTTGTTTTCCAGATAATGACAGCTAAACGTATTGGGTTTATAGTAAACAGTGCATGTTCAATTGAGATTAGTATATAACTTACCACAATATCAGTCTCGATGCCTGGAACGACCATCATTATGTCTGTCATTTTCGTATCTCCTCCTCTCACTTGATCTAGAATCATCATATCTTGCTCTCTTGTAATCAAGGTGTCTCTCTCTCTGAGTCTCCCTACTTCCTCTTTCTTCATCTACTTTTCCATGCCTTCTACTCCCACGCTCCTCTTCAACATCCTCCCCATGCTTTCTGTAGTTTTTATCATCTTCGTTATGCTTTTCACTTCCACGCCTCCTCTCATTTGATCTTGAATCCTCATACTTTGCTCTCCTGCAATCCATATCCTTATTTCCCCGTTCTTCCTCCATTTTTCCAGGTTTTCTATTTCCAAGCTCCTCTTTTTTATCCTTCACCTTTTTGTACTCATTTTCCTCTCCATCTCTTTCATGCTTCCTTCCTTTACACTCTTCATCCTTGTCGTACCTTCCACACCCTCCACAATCCTCTTCATCTCTTCCATTGCGTTTTTCACTTTCGCGCCTCCTCTCATTTGATCTAGAATCATCATATTTTGCCCTCTTGTAATCCATATCTCTATCCACATCCTTATTTCCCCGTTCTTCCTCCATTTTCCCAGGTTTTCTATTTCCAAGATCCTCCTTGTTATCCCCCACCTTTCTGTTCTCATTTTCCTCTTCATCTCTTCCATGCTTCCTTCCTCTGTGCTCTTCATCCTTGCTCTGCCTTCCACGCCCTACATCATCCTCTTCATACCTTCCATGCTTTCTCCCTCTGTGTTCCTGATCATCCATGGTGTGGGTTTTATCTCCTCTTTCATAACCCAGAGTAACTGTTCTACTACCACGTTGTGGTTCAATATCTTTGCTGTAAATTTTGTCCTCACGTTTTACAGTCACGTCATCATGCCCTCCTCTAGGCCTTACCAATCCTGAATACTGATCATCCCTGCTCGGACGATACCTGTCATCATCAATTGGACGACTTCTTTCATTACTTTCAACTGCATTAGATCTTAACTGTTTCTCTTCACGATCAGAATCTTCATCTGAATCATGCCTCCTACGAGGGTGTTTGGATTTCTCTAATTCCTTTTTGGATCTGTCCTCAGCACCATCATCACTGTTAGCAGAATCAGAATCATCCGTCTCATCCTTGCTACTTTTACTATGCTTCTTTTCAACCTTCTGCTTTTTACCATCATCAGCTTCAGAATCATCTTCATCTGAGTCATGCCTCCTTTGAGTTTTTTTGAATTTCTCAACTTGCTTTCTCGAACTGTCCCTCCTCGTATCATCATCACTGGTAGCAGAATCAGAATCAGAATCATCAGTGTCATCCCTTCTGCTCCGACTATGTTTCTTAACAACCTTGTGCCTCCTGCCAACATCAGCATCAAAATCATCTTCATCTGAATCATGCCTCCATTGAGGTTTTTTGAATTTCTCAACTTTCTTTCTTGCACCGTTGCTCCTGGCATCATCATCACTCGAAGCAGAATCAGAATCATCAGAGTTCTTAATTCTGCTTTTCTCATTCTTCTTTGCAACCTTCTGCCTCTTTCCCAAATCAGCTTCAGAATCATCTTCATCTAAAACATGCCTCCTTTGAGGCTTTTTGAATTTCTCAACTTTCTTTCTTGCACCATCCCTCCTAGCATCATCATCACTCGACGCAGAATCATAATCATCGGAGTTCTTACTTCTTTTCTCATTCTTCTTTGCAACCTTTTGCTTCTTGTCAAGTTCAACTTCCGAATCATCTTCATCACTGCCGCTACTTCCACGACGCTTCCTTTTATCAACCTTGGGAGGAGGACTGCCACTGCTTTCGGTATCAGAAGAATCATAATTATGCCTTCTCTTCCTACTTTCTTCCTTTTTGTTCCGCTTAGATTCTTTAACTCTCTTTTTCTTATCATCTTTCTCATCTTTCTGCTTTTCCTCCCCATGTTTCTTCCGCCCATAGTCCCTGTCCAGAAATGCATGCTCACTTCTCTCTTGAAACTTGTCATCGTCTTCTGGACCATTCTTTCGACTACTTTTCAGTCCATCTTTAATATCATCAGTATTCTTGTCAGCTGATTCAGGCACAGCTAGCCCGAGCGCAGCTCTTAATGTTTCCATTTGCTTCTCCTTCCTAGCAGCAATTTGGTGGGTCTGCGTATCTGAAACCCTATTTAAGTAACAAAAATTACTGCTAATGCTAATCAACTTTTAATCACATTCTTACTTGGCAAAACCGCATTCGAAATCCATAAGATACGACATAAATTAGAAATACAAGACATTAACAATATCATTCAAAAAAGCAATATTTTTCTGAAGCCTTCAACAACAAAAACGAGCGTGCAAACTTACTTCTTATCGGAGACAACAATAGCGCCGGGTCCGCCTAGCTCCTCCGAAGCCGCGGCGGCTTCGAGAGTCATCCGAGCCTCGTCAAGCTTCTCGGCGATTTCAGCGTCCGTAAAACCCTGATCGATGAGCTTATCTTCGAGCACGACGAGTTTGAGCTCAATATGGCGCTTGCGATCGTGCTCGAGGATGTCTCTGTTGGGCTTCTTGGTGACGCCGCCGGTGCCCTGGTCATCCTCGAAACCGCGGGAGGAGTCGGCGACCTTCCCAGTCCTCGATTTGATGAAGAACTTGTTGGTCTGGATGTGGCCATTGGTCCCAGACCCCCTCGGAGTCTGTAACCCTATTCCGTTGTACATCTCCCCCCCGGGAACCCTAGAATTCGAAATTTAACGGATCTAAGTCGAGCAGAAACAGAAATAGAAGAAGAAGAAGGTGTTTGGCGAACGAAGAATTGCAAGCGATTGATATTTGGGGGGAAACAAACGTAAACCTGGTTTGGTTACCGCCCTCTCTCTATCCGTATCACGTAGCGGAGGGCCAGATAAAGATTTTAAGAGCAAGTCCACCTCCAAGCAATTGGGCAATTCAGTCCCCTAAAACCCCAAAAACTCTATCCACCTCAGCCCAGTTAGTCGGGCTATAGATGGGCCCAACAATTGGCACTTGGTGAGAGTAAAACCTAAAAACTCTCATTTATAATCAAAATAAATATCACTAGATCGTAGTATTAAGTGACAATTATTATCCTTGATTAGGATTCTGTCAATTTTTTAAGGCTTGTTCTATTAACATCCTGCATATAATAAGAATACACCATACATACTTAATAAACCTCACATTTACGTTTTCAATTAAAAATTATCTTAATACACCCAACACACTTTTCCTTAATACCCTCACATCTCACTCTCTCTCTATACACCCTCACAGTCCCTACATACACCCCACATTCTTCGCATTATTAACAATAATGTAAAAAGCCAATGCGCAATTCACATCCACCAGATGTTTAAAAAATAAACAAATTTTATTAATCATTTAACATGTAGATTCCAATACAAACTTACATACACAATTTCCCTTCTTTCTTGGCTATGGCAGCCTTTAGTACGTAGATAAATAAAATAAATAACTCTTTAAGCCCTAGAGACTAAAGATCAGAAACGAACTTGGCCTCTGTTTGCCCCTTTTCCGGAACATTGTAAAATCCTTGTATTTCTCTCCAGCATCGGCACGAAAATGATCGTGTTAAATCTCTTGGTGTTCTAGTCACTCGTGTCACAGATATCCCTCAGGCACAACATGATCATTTGATAGCATTCTTAACGCAGTTATAGGCATAATGAAAAATATGAAGTCTTATCTCATGTAAAGCTTTCAAAACGTCGATTTCATGTTCCATTCGTCAACAATAATTTCTTTCAATCAACGTGTTTGTAGGTTCATTGGTTAATATTTTGTTCTACAATGGAGGGTGAGAGTAGCTTTGAGAGTTGAAGAAAGTAAATAATCTTGAGATATATATGTTACAAATGATTTGAGATGTATTTAGAATCTTTTTATTTTTTTTAAAAGCATTATGAGGTGAAAATTGTCATTGCATATTAGTTATTTATATGTGAGATGTATTCAATATTATGTGAGGTGCCTTTTTTAAACATATTTTGCACTCAAATATGATGTTAAAAATTTTGAGCGCAAAGATAATGATTCTCCGGAGATTTGTTCCAAGAAAGAATGACTAGATCAATTCAAAAGCTTAATATGTTTATAATAGCAATCGTAGAGAGATAGACAACACAATCATCTCAAAACAAAAAGGGTTATTTTTGCCATGCTCTCTGAAACTCCATTTCATTCTCCATTTATTTCTTGGACAAAATTTGCACCATTTTATCCTCTAAAACTCAATTTTCATCATCATTTTGTCTTTGAAACTCCATTTCATTCTCCTTTTAATTCCTGCCCGCAAAATCATGTGCCGCGGTCTCTGTTTAATATTTCACCAAGAGTTTCGGTTGTTAATTAACTATCATGCGCCGCGGTCAAGGATGAAAATAATGATAATTCTAGGAATGTCGACACATATATATTTTTAAGAGAATTTTTAAAATGTCATATGAACATATATATATATATTTTTTTTTTGTTTTTTTTTTCAATTTGCCATATGAAATAAAATTTTAAGCAATTTGTCATATGAATTTTCTAAAATCATTAATTTGTCATCGTACCCCAACTCCGGTAAGTTTTCCATTCAAAAGAACGTTATTTTGAACTTTTGATCTCATTTTTTCACAAGTTTATATATTTTGTTTATCTATTATCTTTATACAAAGATATACGTACACTAGGGATGGGCGATGAATTGGTCATTTTGCTGAACGTTCGAAATAATCTTGAAGAGGATTGGAGTAGGGAGTTGAAATGTAGGAGATAACCTTGAAAATAAGCTATGTGCAAGCACATGACTTATTTTAGGTGAAAAAACTTAACGGAGTTAGGGTGAAATGACAAATTAATAATTTTCAAAATTTGATATGACAAATCGCTTAAAATTTTAATTTATATAACAAATTAAAAAATGAATATAAGTTCATATGATATTTTAAAGAATTCCCCTTATTTTTATTATTAGTTTTATTGTGTGAACCAAGAATTTCCTTACCCGTAAGTTTTAATTTTCTTGCTAGGATTTGCTTTAGTTTTCCTATAGATAGGTTGTTTTGAAACTTGTAAAATAACAAGTCTTCACAATTTTATTTTCTGTTATTTACCCATCATGACTAATTTACTTTTCAGTTACTTTAGCTATCTTTGTATTTTGTAGTATTGTTCGTCTGGGTGAAGTGCTAATTTAGTTCCTAAACTATCACTTCAGTGAAAATTGAGTCCCTAAATTATTTCTGTTGTAAAATAAGTCCATAGATTCATTAAAAATTGTTAATTTCATCCCTACTATTATATTCAAAGCTATTTTATCTAATTTTTTGTCAACTTAAGTCACTTGACACACTTTAGAGTGTAATACTGGTATTTTTCTCGCCTATAAGCCCTTAACATTTCATATAGGTTGCGAATCTAACGTCTAACTTACCCTCCAAAGTTGACTACATACATTATTTTTTTATGAAAAAATACCAACCTACCCTCTAATGTGTATTACATCCAAGTAACATGACTTAAATTGACAGAAAATTGAATATAGTAGCTTCGAATCTAATATTAAGGATGTAATTGGCAGATTTTTATAATTCAAGAACTATTTTTTCTGAAAAAATAGTTTAAGGACCTAGTTTTTACTTAAGTGATAATTGAGGGACTAAATTGGCAATTCACCATTGTTATCCATTTGTTTGTTCATTAGTTTGTTTGTTCCATGCACTACGATTTTCAACTTAATTTCAAAAAGTATAGTTGAGCATAAGCATTTGAATGAGTAAATTTATCGATCTATGAACCACATATCGTGGTAATTTTGATTATCTTCATGGTCTGAAGGTTGAAGATATTTTTGTTTTTCGAAGTTGTGGATTGTTTGATACCATATCATCGTAGTTATTTAAGAGATATTGACAATATTGGCGATATCATGATTCTTTTTATTCTTCAGTTGTCAATTTATGACGAAAATGTGGACCATACCTTGAGAATATAGTTAATTGTCGTGTCTAATTGTCTGGAGGCTTTTCTTTCACCCCTAAAATATCTTCCAACACCCACAATTGCAGCCAAACTTGAATTCGTTATGGGGTTTTTCCTGTTTACAATTGGAGGCATACAAATAAGTGTATATTCTGCCATCGATCAAGGAGATCTTGTACTGGGAGTTATACAATCCCTTGGGGACTCTCTGTAAACTTGTATATTTATACCTGATTATGTGCAATGAACTTGAGACTTCCATCAATATTTCCACCTGTGTTTGCTGTACTCTTTCTCTGAATATATGTTTCTACAGAGACTTCGGCCTCGCCTGTTGGCCCCTTCCTTCCAAATCACGCCTACTTTTGTGTCAGAATATATAATTCTGTAGTGTCAGAATGCTGTCGAAAGACTCGAGGTCTCGTGTTCGAAATTCGATATTGATGTGGGAACTAGACTTGTGGGGAGAAGCTGAAATGCCTTAGTGAGTCTTTCCAAACCTCGGAAATGATAGATAACCGTAGTTTACTACAAGTTATCTTTTTTAAAAAATAAAAAAGGAGGTTTTAGGATTATTAATATGGTAAAGGCTATATTGCCGTATTAAAAGGGTACACCCTACTAACTTCGCTTAGTATTATTATTAATTATTAGCAAATGGGCACACACAAAAATGTGAGAAATCTTTTTTTTGTTTTTTAAATAGAAGAAGAGAAGAAGAGAGAAAGAGAATGATAGAGAATGTAAGAGTGAGACGTTTTTTTATTTTATTTTTTAATTAGAGATATGTTAGGGTTACATATATGTGAGACTTTAAAAACAAACAGTAACATTTGATTGTGTGAAATTACATTTCTACCTATATTTCTTATTCATGTTCTACTTTAATTAAAGTGTTAAACTGGCAATTTCATAAGATTTTGATTGGCAATGAATGTTTTATTAATCAGTAAAAATTAACAAAATTGTATTCGTCAACTAACTAAAAGAAAGTAAAAAGGCAATTTAATCTTCTGTCACAACATACAAACATGGATGGTAATGTAATTTTGCAAACTGAAATTTTTTTTTTTCAAACCTCGCTGGACAAGCCATTCTTATATATCTCTAATTTAAAAATAAAAACCTCACACTACTCTTTTCTCTCCTTTTCACTTCAAAATCTAGAATAAAAAAAAGTTTGACACACACAGTAGGGAATGTGCAAGTTAAAAATAACAAAAAGTAGGTAACTTTGACTCATCTCTCTTGAAAAGACAAGTTTTAATCATTTCAAATAAACTATAAACACACTGCTTAGATCCTGTTTTTCTCTCCTAATCAAACAAACTATTTTCTGAAAACAATCAACAAAAAGTTCAATCTTAACAGTTAACAGTTGGTATACATTGATATTGGCTTACATATATATTCTGCGTACAAAGGAACTCAGGTGAAACTTTTTGCCCCGATCGGCGGCGGGGGCACCAAAACTAGTTCACACCTCTATGAATTTCAATCTGCATAGATGTTGAAAGTTGTAGGACAGATCAACCGCTGAACTCGTATTACGAATGGAACAGTATTAGCTTCCGCCTTAGTATGTAATGAATAAAATCGCGGGGCTACTAGAGCCCAACCCAGTATGAACGTCCGTTGCTGTTGTGAATAGGCGAACTGGAGGGCGAAGCCACGCACCATTCGTACCAAACCTGCATCACCATCACCGATCCATATGAACTCATTCAGAGGCTTATTTTTCATCAAAAACCGTAAACACATAAAAAAGATGCAGAAGCACACTATTCTTTTGCTCAAATAGTATTATCCCTTGGATAATGACCTCAATTCCTTGTAAATAAGAAAAAATATTACCTTTGTAGGACGACAACACCGCCAGAAATGTACTTCAAGAGAAGCGCCAGGACTAAGCGTAATTGGTGTCCTTAGCGGGAAAAATATTGGGAACCTGAGGGTAACGATAAACAGCACGTAAGCCATACAACTACTGTATAAGTTTTAGCCATCATGTGAATATTTTCTTCGAGAACTAACAATCGCAAAGAAAAAGCAAAGTACAAATGTTGACAAGCAGCAACCTAACAAGAAAACGGATAGGGTGGGCTGCATTACCAGCTAAACATGTTTGGTGTTGATGTTGATGGTTCAATACCAAGATGAACTTCTTTGTATAGTGTTGCATCAAAATAGCCAGCAAATCCTGAAGGTGTAGAAAAGAGTGAAATTTTAGTGACACGAAAAATAGGCCCAATGAGTCAACAACAGCACAATCAAAGTAGAATTTAGCCATGTTAACAAAATGCATCACACTGACACTTTTTTTCATTCAAGAAGATTAATCACCTAAAGAAAAACTATGCCGCCACATACCATGAATCATGGCTGAGCCAGTATCACTTGTTATTCCAAACTGCAACTTCGTGTACCGGTTATTGCTTTTGTCAGTTGAGCGATTTGGATGATCAAACGTGAACACCTAACAACAAATCCAGTGTTTGTGACTAAATGATTGCTGAATAATGACTCCCTATACAATCAGGTTCATAAAAGTAATTATCAAACCAGTCCAGCGAAAAAACTCACAGGTTGAGGAGGAGCAAGTCTTGCAATGTTGTGCAATTTAACAACATAAGCAGTTTCGAAGTGTGCAATATCTTTGTGCGACTTAACCTGAAAGATAACCACAAAACTTTACAAAAGGAATCTTCAAACAGACAGAAATGAACATCTTAGGGCACAAAGACACGGGCATACATCATTGTAAAGCTTTGAAGCAGTCACCGGTTGGATAAAACTCGTGTACCTGAAAACAGGAGCATAGGCTTTTTAGAGAGGACACTAATGGAGAAAACACCAAAAATAGCTTTCAAAAGGAAGTATTGATGTTGAACATTTAGACACCATGAAATCTGGACAGTATCACGACAACATAACCCAATGTCAATACTGACTTTTGGACAGATCATAACAGGGAAGCACCTTTGATTAAAAAACTACAAACTAAAGAAAAGTATACGTACGATGAAGGTATTGAGATTCCATCATCCTTCAAAAGTCTCTGAGCTCCATCAAGGCACTCAGGAGACAGCTCGTTATCACCAAAAGAACCCAACAATTCACTAACCTAAAGCGTAATCAAAGGCAATGTTAATAAGGAAACCAAAAAATAAGAATATGGTTATTCATAAGATTACTTGCATACCAAAATGTCAGCTTTCTCTGGAGCATCCCAGTAACGCATATCACATGATATTATGGAAACAACGTTTTCCCACCCCTCCAGTTTAACCAAGCTCTGCTCCAACAAACATAGACACGTCAAAATACAAAATGTGGATCATGAAAAAACAAGGAAAGTCTACTTCAAACAAATACCCACAATAACACTTTTTTTTGTGTTAATGTACAGCATGAAGAGTTGCACATCCTAGAAACATGATTTTACAACTTAGCAGAAAAAGAAACAAGATAAAGAGAGAATCTGCAACTCACATGAAGTGTAACAACTGCATTTGGATTTTTTTCGACAGCGTAGACTTTAAGCTTGCACCCAGTTTCTTCAGCTGCCTACATATGAACAAGAGGAATTGGATCCACATCAATATGACCTGCTACATGTAATATCAAGTCTGAAGATAAATAACATAGTCCAAAAACAAGTACGCAGAAGGAAGAGAAGGCACCTGCAATGATGCCCTTACAAGAGGTCCACGTCCTGCTCCTACAACCATCAATACCTTAACACAAATGCAAATATCACATATGCAATGTCAGGATATTTTGTCATCAAACTTAATAAAACACCATTCATGAGAAATTGGGAAAGCAAAGTGACAAGTGGGCAGCTTACAGTAGTTACTGAAGATGCCTTGTCATCTGGAACCCTGTCCTGTAAAGCTTTACAAATTGCTCTTTGGTACTAACAAAGATAAAAACAAACTATAACAATTGTGATCAATATAAAGTAATAAGCATTACTATGTCTTTTTCAGAAGAAACCTTGGTCCCTCCAAGAAGAAAAAGAAAAAGGAAAAATAAACACAAACAAGGTCCAATGTTTTGTTGATGTATTTAAATATGATTATGATTTAACTTAATTATATTGTTGACATGAAAATTGCAGATTAGAAAATAACAATGTAAAAATATCTGAAATGACCATTATGCAGTTATTTGCAAATGCAGGCATACCTGAATATATTTCATTGTGTCCTTCTCAAATGTCTCATAGGTTTGAGCTTCTAGATTATCCATGAGAGGCTGCATTAGAATAGCAGAGTTAGCCTAACTTGTATTTGATTACAAGAGGATGGAAAATCACATGTAAAAATGAAAATGTAGGAAAAGAGTGATTAAGGTATGTACTAACCAAAAGATAATAATACAATCACTTGGGAAATAACCGTACCTGTAAGGGTGACTGCAAGTAATCCCTGTAACCAATCTGCCATAAGAGACTTAAAGGGTTAGAAAAAATTAAGAGCATGGAAAAAAATTTCCAAAATCCAAATAGACACCCACAGAGATAAAAAGAGAGAGGGAGACGCACCTCAAGCCGTTCTTGCTCCGGAAGGGGATCCATCCTCTGGTAGAGATAGCCAACATAATCCAAATACGGCCTCAACGGATGTTTCTGGACACCTGGATGTCAAGAATAATATAAGACAATAGGACATATGCTATTAAGAAACTCAACTTATATGGTGTTAAACCGAAACTGGTAGAGATAGCCAACATAATCCAAATACAGCCTCAACGGATGTTTCTGGACACCTGGATGTCAAGAATAATATAAGACAATAGGACATATGCTATTAAGAAACTCAACTTATATGGTGTTAAACTGAAAGTGTTTTCTTTGTCTAGGTATCTTCTAGCTTGCTTCTTGATTTTGTTCTGTGTCAGCAAAATTAATAAATAAATGTTTTCCTTTTACATTGTTTCCTTCATATTTGTATTTGATCTATATGAATCCTGAGGTTCAGAATCGAACAAAAATCATTTAGGAAATAAAGTAGCACTTTAAAAGACAACTTGAAGCACTTGAAAAATAACTAAGCTACATATATTGGCTTAGCTTTTCTGCCTCAAATAGTTCAATTACCATACAAGTTTCTATTATTCAAGACAATGCACTTGTATACAGAAGGTAGGTCTTACCATCAACATTATTATCATTATCATTGGCAGCTATATGTGAATTTATCTTGGGAAGACTATGCACTGGTTCTCCTGATAGAACTATCTGCAATTAAATTTTCCATGATGATGAAGATTAGAAAATATTGCAAGAAGGTGACCATAAGGTTTAAAACAAACTAATGATGTCTATGAAGAATTTTTGCAACTACAAAATCATACTTAGATTGGAACTTGCTTGAGATTGTAAGTAACTTCTGAGCAATAACCATAGAAAAAATTTGGAAAGAAGGTAAACCATAAAAAGAAATTTTAACCATGGGTTGCTTATGCTGCAATGCACAGAAATGGAAAACAAACTCCAACGGAACATAGAAATACCATCGATAACTTCTTCGTAAATACCTGCATAGAATGATTGAAAAGCCCATGAACAAGATTCTGGTGGCGCTTTGACAGACATGGATAGCCTCGGGAATTTGTTAGAAAGCACTGGCAATGAACAAGACCACTATTAGAAAATTAAGCAACAATTGAACCAACAAGTAATCAACTTAAGGTTTCCCTAATACACCAATTAGCATATAATTACATCAGTACTGAATATGGCTGCTCTAACAGATTCCCCAAACCAGCGTCCAAGAGAGCTTACAGAAGGTAGTGAACTCCTGAGGAAAAAAGACAGTTGTTCAGATTAAAATAAAATGAAAATTACTTCAGACACAATCAGATTCAAAACACATAAACACAAATCACACAAGTTAAGAAAATGGTCATTGTTACACTTACAAAACATCAAGAGCAACTGATAACTGACTGTGATGTTCACATAGCAGACGAAATGAATTCCAAATCTCCCAAGAATCATCCTGCCAAAAAAAAGTTTAGAAAAATGAGTTTTATCATCTGGTATGTCAAATTGTCAATCACCATGCCATTATTTTGCACACATAAAGAAGGCCAAGTTTATGCAGAAGGTTTAAACCCCATATAAGTTTGACTACCCAACTGAATGCACAATAAAAAAAGGCAACTCTCCACACCTGACCTCACTCTTTGGTATACGACATCTAACAACAAAGCCTTTACACGGACTACAAAGAAGACCAAGTACTACACATCCCAACTCGTCATGCTTACTAGATTTAGCACAAGAGTTATCATTTTGTAGGGTCAATGAGAGCCATATGCAACAGAGGTTGAAAATCTATGTAAAGTGCAGTATATATTGGCCAAGAGTCATGATATACGTTGAAAAACCAGTCGCTGGAAACTACGAGTTCCACCAAAAGAAGGAAAATAATTATCAAAATGGTAAACCTATTTTGAAAACTTAATCAGAAGGGACATCACTCACCGAGGTATCAGTGTTCACATCCATGGTTTCACTGTCTGACTTGACCAATGGAAGCCGCAACCACAACTACAATAGAACATAACAAGAATCGAAAACCCAATGAGCTCCAAAAGTAGAATACACAAACAGGTCCAAATATGTAAACTGATTTGGATTAACAATGGTACCTGCGTACTGCTTAGGCCCTGTAAAAGCTGATTTACACATCGTGCATAATTAGCACAGGATTTCCCCTTTGGAGCTGGAAGAAGGCATGCCTGCACCAAGCAATAGATGACAATTAAAAGCCAGCAAGACAGTAAAACTCAATAACCATTTTCCAGAATCAATTATGAGCGAAGCACACAGAAAATTATTCAGCTTAGCATGTGGCCTGAGATAGCAATTCAAATATTTCACAACACTGCAGTTCCAATAAATAAATAAACAAATTTCAATGCTATCAACCTGCAGGGACAAATGAGAAGCCCATGCTATCTCTTGCTTCAAAGTAGTTTCTGAATCGCACCGGAGGATCTCATCTTCTGAATCTAAGTCAATCCATGAGCTAACCTTTCCTGAATAAATTCAAAAAACCACTATGAGCGGTCATAGGAGACAAGAAAAAATGTGGTTGAAAAGTAAACAAGCTTATCCCATCAAATCCATTATTATCCAGCCAAGTTCTTAGTAAACATAAAACATAAGTTGAGTAAAGTCCATTAACTTACCAAGAGAAGACAATGTAACACAGGAAAAGTCTAGAGAAGTACATACCGACGACATGACCGCTCCATTGGGAAGGACTCAAAACCAAGTCTGACCCAGCAAATGGAAGAACACCAGAAACACCATTGTCTTTTTGCATTAAGCTTGGTCGATAAGCAGGATCCATCTACATCATGAAGTTGAAAAAGAATCACTACCCTTTGTCCAAGTTGTGCATCAGTTATCAAAGAAAGCAAAAGGGGACAAGATGATCATACACAGACAAACACTTAGCAGTACAAACGATTTGCTGAACAGAAGTCAGAAAATTAACAACACATGGATATGTAATGCATTTGACATACATGACACTCGATACCAAACAAGCAGTAAGATAAAAACCTTTGTAGCTCAAAGGAAAGTCCTCATAGTCACCAAGGATAAGAAATACGAAGGTGTCACAAATTTAACAATGTATTAATAGCCTAAAGGTGAAACCAGAGGTTACAGTTCACCATTAAGGATTACCAACAGAGCCTTACTTTCGGTGAGCTTACTGACCATTCACACAAAACAGAAGCCATCTCTGGCTATATGTGACTGGCTAATTAGCCACCAATTGCAAAGAAATTTCCCAAACGCCAACAAACCAAGTCTGCCAGACAAGATAGAAACATTAACTAAGAAATTCATACCCACAAATAATTGACAAGGAAATAATCAATATTTACGATCATTTCAAATGGAAATTGATATTAATGTAGTTAGTGGCTGTGGAGTGAAGCTCTATTGTCGAGCAGCTGCATAAGCAACATCCACTAACATGGCATTGCTATCGGTGAGCTTACTGACCATTCACATCATACAAAGCAGCTGAAAAGCCGATTATGTGACTGGCTAATTGGCCACCATACAAGAATTACAAAAAACAAGTTTCAATTGACTATTTGTATCACTCCTCGACATAAACAACCATGCAAGTCATACCAACAAACAATTGACGAGTGCATCATCAAAATTTCTAATATTTTTAAGTCGAATTTGATACTAATGTAGTTAGCGGCCGTAGAGTGAGGCTGCTTAGTCGAGCAGCTGCACGAGCAACAGCCAGCAATGCAGCATTGCTATCGGTGAGCTTACTGACCATTCACATCAAAAGAGAAGCTGAAAAGGCCATTACGTGACTGGCTAATTGGCCACCATTACCATACGAGCATTACAAAACACAAATTCCAATCAACTTTTCCATTCATTCCTCAATATAAACAGAAGAATCAAATGAAATACGAAACTTGAAAAATAATTAGGAAAAAAAAAAGAACGGACCAGAGGAGCGAGGACGAAATCGAAGGAGCCATGGGAGAGATTGAAAGCGAGGACGTGGGGCATGTCATCGTTGAACTCGGTCTCCACGCCGCAGTACCGAGACTCGCTCTTGTCGCCGGCTCTTTCCCCGAGTGGCATTTTGCTCCACCGCAGAGGAGGAGGAGAGTGGAAGTAGAGTAGGGTTTTGGTGGGGTTTTTGATTGATTTGATGTCAACGGAAATGAGCTGCGTCTAAGTAGGGTTGGCGGAGCTTTAGGACTAGGGTTTTTGGGTAGACGGGTTTGACGGGATTTGTTTAACGGATAAGATTGAATTTGAATTTTGTGGCATGAAAAGCCCAGTGGTAATCTGGGTTGTTACTGCCCAGCCCTAATAACCGAAGCCCAATTCTGTGTTCAATTTCTCATTGCGCGCATGTCATAATCAGAACCGTTGATATGAATTATTAAACGATCGAAATTTTAAGAGGCATTTTGAGGGAGGTGCCTCGTTTTTCAATTTCATTGATTAAATGTCTGTACCTATTAAGAATTTTATTAAACATTTTCCCTACAATTTTATTAGAGAGATGTTTAATTGTATGATCATTTGATTACCTATGATATGGATACATTTGGTTTTGTTGTGCATTTAGATATTTGGTACATTTTGGTTTTTTTTTTTTTTATACATTTAAAATTTAAACATACAAAAGTCGGTACGTTTATTTTCAAACGTATTAGAAGTTTTAAATACATTATTTAAATAACTATACGTAAAATTTTAACAAAGTAATGAAGTTTTCTTATGAAAGTTTTAGTTGACTTTTTTTAATGAAGTAAGAGACTAACTAAATAGAATAACATAAATAAAAAGTTCTCTCTTTTTCTAGAAATAATAAAGAATTCGTTAAATTAATTTTTTAAATTGAAAGTCACGAATTTAAAATTATACGAAAATAGTTGTTAGCTAGCTTAAGTAAATATATTTTAAACAAATAAAAAAAATGCTGAGTTGTCAACTAATCAAAGCATTTTAATCAAATTTTGTAAAGGAACAAATGTTTAGTCTAACAAGTTTAAAAAAATATAGCGAATTATAATCACTTCAAATTTTAATCTAACTGAATCGTTTGGTTATTCATATGTATCAAAAGAAACAAACAATAGTTACCAAAATAGCTGGTTTGTTCGATACAGATGAATTAGTATTGAACGATCACCAATTCGATCGATTGTTTGCACAAAGAATCTTTAACTCGTGGTATGAGAAATAAATAGCAACTACTAACTAGTGGAAAGAAAATTCGAGGAAGAGTTGGAGAGGTCAATATAAAAAGTTCATCATGCTTCCTTTTACCAAATCCACAACCACAAACAGATAGTACCAAACAATCTCGAATCGTATCTACATGCATTTCCACTACATAAAGCTGCTCAACATGCAAGCTTATGGACATAGATATGAAATAGAAGAGTACGTATGAAACAGACATCATAGCAGCTTCTCGCGCCTCTAGCACACTTCAAGCACTTCCTTTAATATTGGCATGTCCATCGAAATCGATTGCAGAAACCTGTCCATATTCACCCTTAACATCCTTTTCTGTCTCCTCAAAATAGTCCTCTCGAGCGTTGTCGGCTAACATGAGGGCAACCAACCAAAAGAGCGACGCATCAAGGGATACAAAAGCACCGCCACCAAGGAGACCGGTCTTAGCAGTTGGACAGGTTGTGTTGAGATTGCGATGAACATTTCTTGAGAGATGAAGTTGCTCAGTTATTGTAGGCCATAGCAACAGAGCCGCAGCTAGTCCTGCTGTAAGCCTACGTAATAGAACCATCACCAATGAAAAGCGATTAGAAAGAGAGGGTGGAGCTGGTTTTACGGTCACAGACTCACAGTGGTGGCATAACGAAATTTAACTCGGACAGCTACTCTAAACTAGTTGATGCATTCTACGTGACATAAAAGCTCACAGATCCAGAAACGGTAGATGAAACGCAGATGACTCGCCGGCATCATAGAACTCGTCAGAGTTCAAAATCTAATATAGATACAAACAAAAATGCAACGTACAGAAAAGAACACTCACAGAGAAATGTTGAAGAATACGACGAAACTAGTGCTTCGGAACAAAGCAGCTTGTGGGAGGGACTTCCCTTTGTATGGGTAAAACAACGACAAGAATCCAGCGACTGTAGACACCAGGAGGAAGGCAAAAGACAGAAACCCGAAGACAACTGATAGATCTGTAGGATACTTGCAGATCACAACATCTTTCCCAGCAATAGGAGTTCCAACTGCTGGCTGTCAAGAGATCAAAACAAAGGATCTAATTAGTAGCAAAGAAGACCTGCAACTACTTCACAATTAAAGAAAGGAAATATATGAATAGAACTCGTAATATTTTTCTGCTCTAATTACCACACTAGGATAAATACCCTACAGAAATGTTTCCTTTTGTTTCTTGTTATTAACCAGAATCGCTCGATCATATAAGTGCAAATCAGAATTTATTTCACCACCAGTAACTTGAAAGTCAAAACTAAAATATTCGCGGTTTGAATTCCAACCACGAATACACAAATAATTCGTCTTTGTTTTACTCAAAATTAGTAAGGGACACTCAATTGTCGAACAAGTTTCACTCTTGTCTACAGGTGATTCACCTGCCGAGAAGACGGCAAAACACACAACAAAGGACACAGTTCTTTACAATATTTGCCAAATTTCGGAAAGACCCATTGAGTGTTCAGTGTTCTAATATAAAATTCACCAATTTCACCTATCAAAACGTTCAAGAGGCCACAATTATTTCCTTTTAGTACAGTCAATAGTCTAAACTACTACGGGAGGCTACAATTTTAGAATACAATATACACAAAATAATCAGGGAATATATCACAAAATTCACAATTACCTTCTTGTTTTCGGCAATTACTCCGGCAACGAATGAGAGAACACCAAAAAGTGCCACTGTCAAAGACATCTGCTTCACGGTCACCTCCATAGCCGCAAAATCACCACTACCCTGAAACCAAAACGATTCAAATTTAACAAAATTGAAATCATAATTCCAACAAAACCCAACAAAAATTCGCCCAAACCAAAATCGAACCAGAACCCAGCAAAAAAATTACCTGAGAGAGACGAGGTCGGAGGGAATCGAATCGAATTCTGAACCGGATTTACACTGGTAGGTTTGGGATTCTCCGTCTGCGGGAATCGGAATCCAGAGAAATGGCCCAATGGGGATTTTGCAATTGTGTCTTATCTATTTATGAGGAAGACTTAAGAGTCAACCGAATCGGTCCTGGAATCCCCCCTTTATCTCCGGTGCCAGCTGGGAGAGCGAGTTTGCTTTTAGACTACTCGTTTGGCGCGTTCGTTTATCTTTCTTGCTGCTAGTAACTGTCACCGTGATGAATCTGGACGGTATGTAGGCCGTTTTAGTCTCCTGTGGGACCCGGACTGTTAGTTTTGGAAATATTGATTGGCGATGTTGGTGATGATCGGACGGTCAGAATGCCATGGAAATTTTGGAAGTCTTTTATTTTGTTATTTTTGGAATTGTCTGATATTTTTATATTTCAAGATTGCGTATGGGATGTTGAATCATGAATGTCAATTTGGCAAGTTGCAATCAACATTAAATGTCGTACATTGTTTAGTCAGTGATAGTTTATTAATATTTTAAATATCATTCCGTCCACACAAATCATCGGTGAGTTGTTTTCATTTATTTAAAGCAATTTTCACGTTTGACTTATACATAAATGTGAATGCAATACATATTTGGGATAAGTATGATGTTAAAATTGAACTATCAAATACTTTTGTGAGTCTTTTTTATCTCCGAAACAATAGAATGTCGTGAGGAAGCCACTCGTTAACCTCTTTTAATAAATAAATAAATAAATAAAACTGATTGTTCAATTGTAATTGTGTAAGTTGGTCGTTCGTGAATGATTTTATTGTGAAAATAATTATGTAAATCCCTTATTTGTTTTAGAAAATAATCACAAACAACTAGTCTATATATAAAGAAATAGGGATCGCAACTTTTAACAATCACCAACCAACACGGCACAAAAGAATGATATCAACGTCTTACACTGCATCTAAAGAAACAATGTGCTACAAAATATTATTTTATAAAACAACATCTAAATAAACAATATTGGTAGTCTCGAAGTTCTCCAAAAACATGCTAATGAATATGGAATTCTACTACGATGCTACTTAACATTAAATGCTAAAAGGATTAAATTGTCTGAATTCATAAGATTACACGTAATTCAATACTCATAACATTTGATGTTATGTATCATGAAGGAATTTAGCATAAATGTTCCAAAATTTCAACTCAATCACAAAAGAAGTTCACCATTGTTTATTAAAAAAAAATGCAGCGTTAATGTTTGAATCTCGATCAACTTAGAAAATGCTATTGATAAAACGAATTAGAAAAAACAAATGAGAGATAAGATTGACATACGCTATAGAATTTCTCACGAATTAGGTATATCAAGATCTCCAGATGCACCGATCAAGCACTCACATGTACAACAACATTTGTTTAAGACTTTGTATTTCTTAATTAATTCTTGGATTTTACATATAAAGGGCACTTCCCAATAATTGGGAACCAAAAATCTCCACAAGAATTGAGTGACTTGTTCAAAGCAAATGATGGCCAAGACAAGTTAAAGACTTTGCATTGCTTCCTCCTGCTTTTTAGCATCACACATTTGACCCTTTTATGTTATGGTATTTATAGAATAATAAAACACAAGAAAGGGCTAATGAAATTAATTAATTAAAGAAGAAAGATTATATTATCCATTGAGAATTTGAGAGAACTGCATGTTGATCAACATGGACAGTTGCTTGCTACTAAAGAAAATGAGATCAAATCCATGTTGGATAGTGGCCAAATTAGGCTATGAAACAAAACAATAGTGATGAGGGAACATCATGATGAGGATTATGTTTCCTTGTTTTGTGGCTTGTTTTGTGGCTTAAATTGCTCCATGTTTTGTGGCTTTTTCAAAGCCATGTTTTGTGGCTTTTTCAAAGCCATAATTATTTGGCATAAGAAGGGGCACGGGTGAAGAGAGAGTGGTAGAGGGATGAAGAGATGTAAAGCATCCAAAGAGATGGTGAGAGCATTTGGCTCTACCATGGGTAAGGGTGAGAGAAATCAAGAGAGCTAGAGTGAAAGATTTCTTGTGAAAGAACTCTTGGGGTAGAGTGAGGCTCTTGGGAAAATTCTGTGAGTGGGTGTACAAGGGATATGGGATTGGGTTATGTCGATTTAACTCATGTGTAACTTGTACTGTTTTTTCTCATAGTGAAGAGCAATATCTCTCCGAGGACGTAGGCAGGTTTTTACCGAACCTCGTAAATTTCTCGGTGTCTTTATTTCTTGTATTTTATTTTGTTCAACTGTGTGTGATTTTGGTGAGGTTGTAATCTGAATCTCGGTTCCGCACTAACGAACGAGCCAAGGCACAACAATCCACAACTACAACTCTTGACTCTATGTTTTTCTAAAGTATTACCTCGAAGCCAAAAGTATCGTTGTTTCAACACACAAAAAGTCGTCTCTTGCAGTCTTAGTCAGCATGAGGCAAGCCAACCACAATCGAGACGAAATGAGAGATAAAAATGCTCCTCCGTAAGGCAACCACTTGTGCTGCTGATATTTCGATACACGTTGTTGTGGTGATGCTGCTCTGAAATCATTGGCCATAACAATAATGCTGCTGCTAATTCGATGGCACCCCTATGTTCATATAACCACCACATTAGCTCAATTTCGACGAATGTTGCACTTAAGAACAATTGATTAATCACGTCACATTTTGACAAAAATAACGCACGAGAAGCAATGCAAGACATTTTTACATCTTCAGAACTCGCGTTGTTGAAAAAAAATGATGGAATTAAGCTTATTGTTTTGGAGTTGAAACAATAACCTAACCTACAATGACTAAAGTGAAACTTCACCACATCAACAAGCACTAGAATTATACTATTGGCCTTCCTAAAAGCACTTTTAGACAAAGGTTTCACTAGTATAAGAGCAGTTTCACCCCTAAAGATTTTGCGCCAGCATCCAGCGCATTTATCCACTCAAGCGAACAGTAATATACCCCAATGAACAGTAATAGGCCAAAGCATCTCCACCTCTAAAAAAATGCACTGGCACCCAGTCTAAAAATGCCATGGCACAAACGATCTCCACCCCTACAAAATGCGCCGGCACCCAGCCCATTTAAAATATTTTATATTTTTTTAAAAGAATAAATAAAAAAATAGTTTTATTTTCAGATAAGATTTTTAACCAATTTCGGATAAAATTTCAAATAAAAAAACAAACTAAAATAAAATTACATACTCATCAAATAAACTTAAAAAAAAACACACTAAAATAAAATTACATAAACTCATCAAATACACTTTATTCTTCAACCACAAGCTTATTTTAATTATCTTCACCTTCTTGCAATCCCCACTGGTGCTCAATCAAGTCATTTTGGTGGGTTACGTGCCAGTATGGCTCTTGCACATCAATGTACCGCTGAACGATCAATTCATTGTAACGTCCATCCCTTTCCAACAGCTTGTGTTGCATGGGATCTTCAGTTCGGTCATGAGCACAATAGATACGTGTTCTTGAGTTATTCATCGGATCCGGCTCATATTCATCGACGACATCATAATCATACTCATCTTCCACAATCATGTTGTGGAGAATAATACACGTCATCATGATGGATCAAAGAGCCTCGACATCAAACATTTTAGCAACAGACCTGACAATCGCCCAACGAGCTTGCAGGATACCAAAACAACGCTCCACATCTTTCCTACACCCCTATTAACATTTTGTGAAGTGTTTTTCTTTTTCAGTTTGTGGATGTGGCACTGTTTTGACAAACGTAGACCACCTTGGGTAAATGCCGTTTGCAAGGTAGTATGCTCCGTCGTATTTAGTGCCATTAACCCAATATGTGCATCTGGGCGATTTTCCTTGCAGCAGATCGTCGAACATTGAAGATTGAGCAAGGACATTTAGGTCATTTTGACCTCCTGGAACACCAAAAAAAACATGCCAAATCCATGTATCAAATGAAGTCACCGCTTCCAAAATGATACTTTTGACTCTTTTTTGTCGCCATAAGCTCCTTGCCACGCACTTGGATAGTTTTTCCAAGTCCAGTGCATGCAGTTGATGCTTCCAATCATGCCAGGAAAGCCTCGCATCTCACCCTTCCTCAGAAGTCTTCGCATGTCCCTTGGCGTGGGTGTCTAGGGGTACTCATTGGTGTACATGGCTTCAATTGCAGAGCAAAACCGCATCAGGGACTCCAGAACAGTTGTTTTTCCCATCCTCGCGATCTCATCCACTTGATCTGCAGATGCTCCATATCCAAGCATTCGCAAGGCAGCCGTAATTTTTTGCTCTAGAAGAATACCTATAACACGAAAAACATCCTCTTTTTGCACAAAATATAGATCATGGTTGCAAATAGCACTCATGATTTTGTGGAACAAACTTCATTGCATTCTAAAACGATGTCTAAAAACATGATCAGGGAATACGATGTTGGGAATAAAATAATCTTCCAAGAGATCTTTACCTCGTCTTTCCCTTTTTCTATCGAAGTTTGCAGCACGTCTGAGTTTGGCTATCTGACCCACAGCTTCCTCGAGATTAATCAATTCTTCTTGTTGTGCCAACAATCTTTTCTGTTGCTCCACAAATTATTTATGCACTCTCCTTGAAGAAAGACATTGTAAAAAAAACTCAAAATTTGAAAACCATGAAGATGGATGTAGGGATGTATGGTTTATATGGCCAAAAAAAATTAAGGATGAGCTTTTTGGTAATTTTTTTCACACAAAAAGTATATGAAAGCTTTGGTAGAAAATGTAGAAACTATTGAAATGTGGTGTAAGGTGGAAGATGAGGGTTAGGTATTTATAGAAGAAAAAAAATAACTTTTTTAAAAAATTTCTATATTTTTTCATAATTTTTAATAAATTTTAATATAGTTAATTTGTCACATCCCGGCCCGGAGCGGATCACTTCTCGGCCCCGCTCTACCACCGTAGCACGATATTGTCCGCTTTGGGCTTACCATTCCCTTACGGTTTTGTTTTTAGGAACTCACGAGCAACTTCCCAGTGGGTCACCACTCATGGGATTGCTCTAGCCCCCTTCTCGCTTAACTTCGGAGTTCTCGTGGAACCCGAAGCCGGTGAGCTCCCAAAAGGTCTCGTGCTAGGTAGGGATGAGAATATACATTTAAACTCCCCTGAGCGATGTGGGATGTTACATAATTTATCTAGACCGTTGGATTTGAAAAATATTCAAATCCAAGAGCCAAGGCGCTGCCACGTGGCCAAAGGTCATAATTATGACCGTTGGGCCTTTTTTTATTTATTTTATTTTTATTTTTGGTGAAAACAACGTGGGTCGTTGATCTGTGATCAGCCGGTCCATTTAAAAGTCAAATTTAAATTTTTTTTACCGTTGGAAATCCAACGGTCTACAAAAACTAGCCGTTGGAAATCCAACGGCACTGAGAAGGGCCACATAGCTCTAATCCGGGTGAACACAAGTGGGCTAACAAGTGGGCCCCGCCGTATGCACCCTTGTCTCCTACTCACGCCCAGTCGCGAGTGTGCAACACGCACCTGCCAAATAGGCCTGCCTCTGGGTCTGTTCGAAATGGGCTGGTCTGTTGCCTGGATTAGGCTGGGTGCCAGGTTGTTTTGCGGGCTGGAGCAGATTGACAGGGTGTTAGGCTGATTTTTGGACAGGGTGCTAGGCAATTTTGTGTCCGATGGAACTGCTCTAAAAGATAAAGGGGAGTGGCACTGGTGAAGGACTTACATAGTGATGTTGAAGAAAGTAACAAATAAAGTGCTTTGGAGAAAAGCAGTGGATGGAACTGGTGAATGACTTACATAGTGATGTTGAAGAAAGTGACAAATAAAGTGCTTTGGAGAAAAGTTGTGGATCCATTGTAGGGGTAAAATACAGACAGGAATCCGGTCAAAGAAGATGCTACAAGAAATGTGAAGGACATATATCCATTTGCAACCGTTGGATCAGACGGGTACTTGCACATGAATACCCATTCCGGCCCATTATGGGGATACCAGCTGCAGGCTACAGAAACCCAAACGATAGTTGGTAAGAATTTAAAAGTAAAAAAAATGGAAATGGTGGATAATATTATCTACTGCAGTGATTATCTACTGTCACTTGATGTGATTCCCCGCAGTTTTTCCTAGTTAGGGTTCAAAAAGCATAGTCGAGATGTGTTCAGAGCCTAATGACTCGAAGATTCGTGCACTTAAAGAGAAAAATTCAAACACTTGAATTGTGTAAAGTGAGCTAGTAGAATGAACTAATGAGGATCATATGATTTAAAATGAGTGGTTTAAATCATCATATCCGTCAACAAAGATCCAAAGAGAATCTCAAATTCTGAATTCCAAAAAGCATGACTACTCAAAGGGAGTAGTTAAAACTGAACCAATCAAACCCATTTTTATCATAGTCACTTCCATTGTCCATCCCACCCAACGACAAAGAAAATCAACACCAAGTAAATGTTTGGTATGAAGCAAACTATCAAGGCAAAGCAAAAGCAAGAAGCCTTGATTTTATATGAATTATCGAAGTCGAAATGTATTAGTCACGGGGGTTGGAGAAAGGGAGTAGGGATGGTTGTTGGAGTCGGAGGCGATGGGCAGTGAGTGGGTACTTGAGTATTTTAATTTTTAATATGTACCATATGGTCATTGTACACAATCAAAAAAGTTTAAAACTAATTAATGGGTAAAAAGAGGTTTAGGGAAAGTGTATTCAAGTAGGATTTTGAGGGATTTTAATTATTTTAATGAATTAAAGGGTATTCAATTATGATTTTAAGTGATTTTTTGAAATTCAAGGTGTATTAAATTAGGATTTTAAGATAGTTAATTAAAATCGTTATAAATCCGGATGTATTCAATTAGGATTTTAAAGCAATTTATAACATTTTGGGTGTATTCAATTAGAAATTGATTTTAAATAATTTGAGAAGGTTGAGGAATTCGAGGGAATTTGATAAATTTTGTAGTGTATTTTAAGTATCTACAAATTCCACATTTCTCCATGCAATTTCAATGGAAGTGAATCAAAATTTTACATGGAATCTTTACTAATCAATTAAATTCTATAAAATTTCATGGCTTTATAAATCCATTAAAATCTCTCAAATTATTAGATACACCCTTTGTTTATTTTGGGAAAAAAAAAAAACATTCACTTTATTAAAAGATGGAAGGTACAGTTTGTGATACATGTTAACAAATAAACTATGAGGGGATGTTAGAAGGTAAATAGTCAAAATTCACAAATCTTACCTTTTTTTTTTTTGGTCAAGGGGAAGATGTTATTAAACACCAAACACACACTTACAAACAAAAAAATGTCCAACTTACACTTATAAACAAACAAAAAGAAGGCCTAAAAACAAAGAAAAAACTGAAAGTGAGCCCAACAACAGTAAAGCCCAAAAACAACAGAACTTTCGAGAAGCATCCGCTGCTTTCTCCACCTTCGATTCAAGAAGCATCCAGCCATCCAATTCTCCATCCACTGCCAATCATCACCTCCTCATACGATACTTGCGCATAGCCATAAGCAAGAGACAATCGGCAACCAAGAGAGAAGCCAACCGCTTGTATGAAGCTCTGGGGAATTTTCTAGCAAAATAATACTCCTTTTTCACCTAAATGGGCAATTAGGATAATACTTAGCCTTCAAAACTCAAGCAACAACATAATTAGGCTCGTTAATAAGCCTCCGCCCTGCTAATCTAGCATAGCAAGGTTGAACGCAACGATATTTCTAGAACGAGCACCTCCATCGCTCTAACACGCATAAAATTTGTTCAAGATAAATCATCAATAATTTCTTCCAATATCTCGAC